>NC_072731.1:253659461-253794922 GCF_026930045.1 Uloborus diversus
GACCAGTTCGAAAACAATTCGATGGATAGTTCATTTTTTATTCCAATTTAGGCCCAATTTTCACCCGAATATGGGGGTGAAAAATTACTCGCCAATAGTAATATTACATATCGTTAGAAAGGGTAGAATTTTCCGCGTTCTACTCAATTTGTTTCAATGCTCTAACTTTATTATATCGGGAGTTATTTGCGTTTTTAGCTCGAATTTTTTTAGGCTTAGCTGAAATTTAGGTACTTTTTTCTTCATTAAAAAAAATCAATAAAAAGTGAAGGAATTGTCTCACAGCTTCCTTTTTGACGCCATTGGTAAAAACGACCTTTTTTACTCCAGATCTAACTCGACCTATGGTCGAAAAAATAAGCTTTTACCTCGAAAGGAAAAAAAGATACAAGCCTTTTTAAATCAAGTTTAAGAAATCTCGATTCCATTCAAATTGTGAACCATTTTCTTTCGCATTTTAATTCCTTAAACGTATTTTATTTTGTGTTTCCATGGTTACGCATTTTAAATCCATCTTTCTGGATTTAATTTCTTAAAAGTATTTTAATATTGTCGCATTGTTTGGAAATGAAATCATTATGTTTTTTTTATTTATTTCTTACGCCTGATTGTTGAATATACGTCACTTGACACAATTTTTATTTTCAAGGTGGACCGGGCAAAGCCGGGCAATGCAGCTAGTTAAAAATAAGTAAGGAATTGAAATGAGTATGCAATCGTTTACATTTGACTTAAAAAGTTTTTAAACAGAATGTCGATTGATACTATTGTCGACGATTTAGGGAGAGGGGGGGGGGTAATCCCCTTTGCCTAACCCCCCCTTCCTTAGTTCCACTTGTTTAAGAAATCAAGAAACGCTGCTCTAAGACAACATAACCTAAAAGATAATGCGCTGCGGTTGTTAGCACCCTTGATACAGGTCGGGAAAGTTTTGGTAAGAACCTGGGGGTTCTCAGAATCCAGAAGTCAACCAAGTTAGAGCCGTTTAGTCACTCCTGTTGTACCGTTTCCACCTCTTGTGTAAAGATGACTAGAGAATCATGGTCTTTTAGAGACGTTTAATGCGATCAATATTTACAGCTATGTTACGAATTACAGATTATTTAATGTTACAAAGATATTTTGAGCCTCGAGAGCCATCGTCCATGACTTCCCAGCTCTTCGCTCTACGAGTGTCTCCCCCTTTGACCTATTTACTTTCTCTTATATACGGGGATTCGTTTGGCGGGGAATGCACCCCTGTTTACAACAGTCAGACGATATTGATAAAAATGCGTTAAGATCTTTTCCTTCTGCTGTCTGAGGTTTCAACTGCGTTGACAAGGTGGTTGAAAAATGTTCCCTATAGTGTCACAGACATCATATCACACCAAACGGAGAAAGTTTATGTGCACAACAAATGTCCAGTTTCGGATAAAATTCAGTTATTCTGAAGATCTAATTTCGAACATTTCTCAGAAAAGAGGAGCAAAAGCCGTATTTACGTGTGGTCTTATATTTATCCAGCTCCCATTCTGGTGACAGATATAAAACAATAGCGTAACATGTTTTTCTCACGATGAGTGTGGTCTGGGAAAGAATTTCTAAAACGACCCCACACATTGAATCGAAATAGCAAACAACTGGAGAAATCACATCGGTATACTGTTACTTTTATAACCAATTTCAAGTTAGCTTCAGTTTTACCAAGTACAAATATTATCTTAAAAGCGAAATTTGTTCACATCTCGCCATTCGAAATTCTGGCTTGGTACGTCAGGGTTAAATACAACTTGAAAATTGAGGCCATGAGTTGTGCTTTGTGTTTTTTTTTTTTTTTTTTGACGAAAAATGGAATCAAATTTCGTCATGTCTTCAAATTATGATGCTTTATACCAAAATTAGGAATGCATCGTGTGTTTTGATATCGCTTCAGATATCGAATGATGTGTGGTTAAGACGGTCACTTTTTACCGAGATTTGATGTGCTTGGGGGTTTTGAAGCTCATTTTACTGCTCAGACTGTTTATGGTTTCGACAAGGATGTTTCAAAATATAAAGTGTTTTTTAATAAAAAAAGCTTATGTAAAAAATGTACAATTAAACATTTCTCTTAATAAGATATACTCCAAAACAAGGTTCAAGGCAAAGCCCATTTTTTCGTTTTCATTTTACAAGTTAGTCTTTCTACTGCCTCCCCCCCCCCCTCCTCAAATTTTCTTAAGCAATCATTTCTTTTTTCTAATAAACACAGTTTGGTAGACTTCCTTGATTGTAAAATTAGTAGCTGCCAATTTAAAAGCAGAAAATAAGGTACCGGCATTTAAATGATTAGCCAGATATGCGTATGAGCATATCACACCCTATAAACTAAAGTGACACTACTCAAAGAGCAGCATCGGAGAACGTAAAGGTTTTACGCAATAATAGTTTTAAGTGATTTAATCTCAAATATTACAATGCTAGCACATACTTGAAGTAGTTACTTTTCTTGTTCTTGAAACTTAAAAAACGACAATTTTTTTTTTCTTCCTAAATTATAATTATTTTGTTGTCACTACTGATTATATCGTTTTTTTTACGGCACCACACAAGAGTTATGCAAGCTAACCTTGTGCGAGTTTTGTTGCAAGAAAGAGCACTACAGTCGAGTCCCGACTTACACGAGGGATGCGTTCCAAGACACCTCGCGTAAATCGGAATTTCGCGTTGTGGAACAAGGTATGTTTAGTAATTTTTTTATAAGCATACCCAATTGTTTCAGACGTTTGTAAACACCTTTCATATTGTTTCAAACCATTTATTAACTATACATTGCAGTATCTTTTACAAATAACCGACGTTTTCTGTATTTTAGAAAAAGCGTTATTATTTGACATAAAATTCTGTAATTTAGCACAAAATCAATGATTAATGGGGGAGAGAAACTTAAAATAAAGCAATATGGTACTTACAGTATATACACTACAGCATTATTATAGCACTTAACAGTATAGATATAGCAAATATATTTACAATTTAAAAAATGAAGTTTTATGCAGCGCAATTAGAATCAACGTTCATATGCAAAATGAAAAAAAAAAGTTAAGAATAGGAGCGGTTATTTGTATGAACTAAAGCAAAGCGTTGTTTAGACTAATTCAGTGGGTTAACTTCCGCTTTCAGTGATGCAAAAGGGATGAAAGTCCATTCACAAAACCAATATTTAGTGTCAACGAAGCCCATTCTAACTCTCCGCCGCGCCGCTCTTTTCCGAAAAATTTCATGTTGCAGGCGAGTAATTTGTGTCCGCACTAAAAAAATCATTACTCATGCAAAACTCGCGTTGTAGCCATATCGCGTAAGTCGGATCGCGTTGTAGCGGGATCCGACTGTAAATCTAAATTTTAAATTAATAGTCAGAACAGGGATTCCCAAAGTAGGAGCCGCGGGCAGAGAAGGGGGGGGGGGGGAGGGGGACGAAGTATTCACGGTATCAATCTAAATTAAAATCTGTGCGTGTCATTCTCCAGTGCGTTTGTATGCATTCAACCCTCTCTCCTCCGGACTATCGACGTTTCTCAGGCCGAAGTGGATGCAGGAGACCCGAAGAAAACCTGGCGAGCGAAGTGAGCTGGGGGTGGAGGCATATTGTCTGTACTACCTATGCGTGTCTGTATGGGTGTCTAACACTATCTTCTCCGGACTGTCAATGTCAACCAGGCTAACACTAGAACGACTGACATTTCCTGTATACCTAGAAAGACTGAAGGGGCCAGTGTGGCCCCTACCCATTTTTGGGGTTAATTCTTTTAAAAATTCTTCCTGATGGAGTCCACATACCTGATACACCTTCTTTCATGACTAAATAAAAACTTAGTACTTAATTATTTTTAGTTTTTCTCTCTATACTGGGAAAAAGGTTGAATCAGTTTTCCTTTCTAAGAGCAATGGCCACCGTTAGGATGGTAAGCAGTCGGTACTGTTTATAGCATCTGGATGTCCAACCGGCTGCATAAAGAGGAAGTTAGAGGTTAAATTAGAGTGAATGGCATTTTTTTATGCTACAACAATTAGGAGAAAGGAAAAAATAAATAAATTTTTTAACTGTCAAAATGCTTAGGGGCCACTGTGGCCCCTCCCGTCTTTCTAGGTATAAGGATCAATATTAACAGTACTATGAGGCGAATGATTAAATGATTAAACAAGCATTCAAATAGAGTAATATAATGAAAAGTCAGAAAATTCCATTAAGTTCCGTTAGATATTATCCGAGTTATTAAACAACAAACTACGCGAGGGGCCACACAGGCCCCTCCGTCTTTCTAGTGCTAATACTTTTACCGTTAGTTAGAGGATGTCTAGGGAAAGCAATTCCGCCCTGTCTAACCCCTGTAGACTTTAACGGGGTGGAAATCCTGGGGTTGAAACAATAAAACCACCGTCATCCACCCCAGGCGGCATTAAACGACTACATGTGGCAAACCGGGATTGGCGAGCGAAGCGAGCAGGGGGATGGAGGCCTCCTAGTGTAAATAATATTATGAATATAGACTAGGGTTAAGTGAGAAAATTTTCAATCTTTAAAAGGTGCCAAGAATCAGAAAAGTTTGTAAATGCTTAAGTACGATTTCCCAAAATTTATTGAGTCACTTTCGTTGCCGGGGTGCGATACGTAAAAAAACTCATCGAGAATTGGACAAATTAGTCTACACTAACGTTGCGCGTGGTAATCGCATAAAAAAGTCAGAAGGTTAATAATTAAATAACCTAAAAGAGATGTAATATATTTTACAGAAAAGTTTTTAAGCTCACTTAGAACAGTTGAAAAGCGCAAGATTTAAAGGAATACATAAAACAATGTGAATGACAATACATTACTCCCAGTTGTACAGTAAAATCTCTACATAGTATAAAATGAAGTGTCCAAAAAGCGTCTGTGTGTTTGAACTCGCAAAACTCGAGAACTATCCGGCCGATTTCGCTGAAATTTTCACAATTTGTTCCTTTAAGTCCTGAGAAGGTTTGCAGATCAGTTCGAAAACAATTCGATGAATAGTTCTTTTTTTATTCCAATTTAGGCCCAATTTTCACATAAATTCCCGAATATGGGGGTGAAAAATTACTCGCAATTACTAATACTATATATCGTTGGAAAGGGAAGAATTTTCCGCGTTCTACGCAATTTGTTCCAACACTCTAACTTAATTGCGGCGGGAGTTATTTACGTTTTTAGCTCGAATTTGTTTAGGCTGAGCTGAAATTTAGGCACTACTTTCTTCATTAAATTTATCAATAAAAAGTGAAGGAATTGTCCTACAGTTTTCTTTTTGACACCATTGAGAAGAGTTACGCTTTTTACTCCAGACCTAACTCGACCTACGATCGGAAGTTTACCCCTCTATCTCCATTAGAAAAAAAGTTACAAGCGAATTAAATGAAGTTCAAAAATCTGTTCTCTATTCAAGTTTTTAACCATTTTGTTTTGCATTTCCACGGTAACGCTTTTTGAATCCATTATTTCCATCTTTCTCATTTTCAATTCTGAAACTTATTTTATGTGTTTCCATGGCTACGCTTTTTAAATAATCCATCTTTCTCATTTTATTTTAATTTCTTAAAAGTATTTTAGCATCTGCCGTCATTGTTTGGCGAGAAAATTTTCCATGATGGTTTTTTTTTTCTTTCATTTAATCCTGGTTACTGAAGATACTTCACATGACGCAATGGTTTTTTTCAAGGTAGACCGGGCAAAGCCGGGCAACGTAGCTAGTTTTTAATAAACTAGCTTACAGAATTCATGTTGCATCATGTTTTGTAATGATTATGAAGGATAATATGCTCTAATCCAGCCCGGATCTACGTACCCACCGACCCCGGGTCCTCTAAAGGGGTCTGTGGCGATTATTGGTATAGAAATCCAGTAGCCAATTATGGGCCCTGCTGATTTTTTTCAAGGGACTCCAATAGTTATAGATCCGCGCCTGACTCTAAAGAACGTTTAGATTTTTTTTTTTTCAATAATTTATCTTTTTGAAATTTTATAAGTTAATATAAAAAATTTTGGGCGAAAAAATATATATTCTTAACATTAATTTTCATTTTTAGCTGGAATTTAGGTTCAGATCATAAAAATGAACCAGACAAACATGCATGAAAGGTTTTACGGAAATATGAAAAACTTTCTGAAATATCACGCACGCGCAAAACGAGAAACAGGCACCTGAGAAAAAAAGGCTAAAACAGCTGATGTTAACATAAATTTCTATGGATAAAGTTTACGCATTTTTACGATAACTTGAAACGTTTTTTACGTATGGAAACAAATGAGATATCAAATTATCCAAAATTCAACTATACATAACCGATATTTTTTTCAGAAAGTCGAAAATTTTGATGGTTGACATACCTTTACACAACTGTGCTTGATTAGTGTCGTATACTTTTTCGCTACTACAGTCTGGACAACCCAACCTTTTTCTACCCGAGGGCCGTATCACATATTAAAGTTTATCTTGCGGGCCAAAACACATAAAATTTCAAAATGTTTTGATTTTTGTAAGCAATATGGGAAAGGAAAGAAAATTAAAAACTAATAATCGTTGCCATAATTACTTGTTGCTTTTATTAAATGAGTGTTTTTAGAAACAGATTTTCGATTATTTGGCTCTAAATCTGTAAAAGTGTCATCAACCATGCTATTCAATTTGTAGCATTCAACTAACAACGTGACATGGATCAGATTCGTGGACCGAATGCGGCCCGCGGGCTGTAGGTTGGCCAATACGAATCTAGACAAAAGTGTGACCCCTCGCAAACTGAAGATTCGATAACTGCGTTTCAGATTGGAAACACTCGACAGAAAGCAAACGATTCTTCGCATTTTCAAACCAGGAATTAGTAAAAGCATCAACCCCTGATTTAAAATAAGAAGCAATCCTTAATTGAAATTGTACTTTATACGCACTAAAAATAGGCCTTTACAATTGGACAGAAAGTTTCAAATTGCGGGAGATAAAAAACTAAAAAATCTCCCTGCTAGCATCAGCAGTTGAAATTCACTCACCAAAGCATAAATTGACTTTGGAAAGTTTTGTTTAAATTTAAAGTGATCGCCACTTTTTTCCTTTTCGTTTACCTATAGAATAGACAAGAGGGGGGGGGGGGTCGACGCGCTTCTTCTGCGTGTCGTCATTCTTATCTGTTTTCGTCATCTTGTGCATATCATTAAATAGTTTCGAGTTAGTTGAAAGCTGTCCAATCGCCGCGCTGGGCAGCTAAGATTTGCGCGTGCGTTCACTAAATTTATTTCTGGTGTGGGGAGAGGTTTATTCTTTCTAGCTAGACGCATTGCTTCGTTGGGTATTTTGGTGGTTGGTGTGGTACGGCTGTGTGAAGTGATGGAAGTAACTGCTGGGGAAGTCCTTTTTAAACAACTTTCGCCTGTTCTTTTCTAGCGTAGGAGTGACGCGGGACACAGTAAGTTAGAATTACTTTTCTGGTAGACTTTACTTTAGCTGATAAATGTGCTTGCTTTTTTTAGAGTTTTATTTGAAAGTGTGTGTGTGTGTGGATGACTACTTGTGAATGTCGCAAGCGTTTTCTGATAGAGAAATAGTTATTTATTCGTTATACATCTATGCAGGGGCGGCCGATAGGAGGTCACTGTGACCTCCCGAACATTTTTTTTGCATTTTTTAAATTACTATTTATATAATATTTATAATGTTTCAGTCTTAATTCACGCCGTACACTTTTGTGTTTTCCTATTTTATCACTCGGTAAACTTAAAATTTCATTCGGCAAGTTAAGAATCCCCCCCCCTGAAAACTTTTATTTCGGGACGGAACTGCATCTATGCATTTAATTTCGTTCAGTTGAAAATAATACAGTGTTGAACCGTATACAAGTATCCTACTTGTAGCAAAATATCAATGTAACGCTAAAACTTTTGAGTACATCCATTCCAAATTTATTTATTGTGGTTCAGAACTAATAGTAACGATTTTTGGCGAATTCTTACTCTTATTTATGTGATTTTTATAATGTTCCCAGTCTTAAATCACGTCGTAACTTTTGTGTCTTCTTTTTTCTATAAGGTGCTTAATAACTTAATTGATTGCTCTGATATTGTTAATTCGATCCAACATGCTGTCTCAAATAGGAGCCTTAAGAGTCGTTCATGTTTTAAAAACATTTTTATCAGATTTGACTGTTGATAATTTTTGTCTTCTTAAAATTTACAAACTTTTTAACATTTTTTGTCGTGATTTCAATATCAACTTGTCATTTTACAATTTTAAGTCTAGTTGTTTTAATATTTTAAATATATAATTCGTTTTAATTGCTTTTTTTTATAGTTCTAAATTTCTGCCACTGCAATTGGATTTTCTCTTCAGCGTGCTATACTTTTTTAATAAATGAATAACGTAAATTCAACTGCGTAATGTATGGGCTAGAATTATAGTCGCACAAGTCAAAAAATTGACAGTTTCATTTAAACTTGGATTTGGGTTCCTTTTTACTTTATTAAGCGTACCAGTTGCTCAAATATATGCTGAACTGTGATGACCCCTGGGAGTATAAACAAACTAGAAAAACGCACATCATGGTATGACGGGTGAAATTTGCTTCTACATTTGAACGAATTGCCTGTTTGGTGACATTTTGAAAGTTGAAAAACTCCAGTGAATGAACCCTAAACTTCAGTAGGTAGTATCAGTGGCGCACACAGAAATTTTGCAAGGGGAGGGTCCATAGTTAAAAGTCCCATTTTCATATCATACCCCAATATGCCGTGAAACATATTGACTTGATTTTATAGATTCTTGAGAACAAAAACAGTAAAAAATAAATTATTGAATAAATAATTAGCACTAATTAATAAGATACTTAAATTAACAGAAAGCAAACGAATTTATGCAATGTATTTACTTTTATCATTGTTCATAAATGAAAACAGATGCCCAAATTCAAGTCTAAGAAGCACCAAGTTTGAAGAACAAGGAAAATCTCATTTTAACCTGTAATTACGAAACTAAAAACATTATTATTACTCTGTTTTCATTTACAGTCACCCATAGTCCTCCTCTATAGGTTTACAAAACATCGTAGAATAAAATTTAGTTTTCTAGTTCATTTTTCGATTTTATTTATAACTTCCTCAGTACGTGATGGTGACATTGCTTGAATTCAGCAGTACAAAAACACATTAAACGTTCATTATACATTGTACTATTTAAGTATGTTTTTAGCCTTCTCAAAGTCGAGAAAGATCTCTCGCTTGTGCAATTCGTTACAAGAAATGTACACATTTTCTAAAAAATCTTTTAACAAGAGGATTTTTTTCCCTATTATTAGAACTGAAATTCTTGTTTTCTTTGTTTGGAAATATTTTGTGTATAAAGTACATATAATCATAATCAGTTGAAATAAGAAAAATGCAAGACCTATGGGATTGATCCGGACCCCCTGGACCCCTCCTTTGTGTGCGCCACTGGGAAGTATTCATTGTTGACCACATTTTCGTTTCTTAATTCCCCTGAAATGACACCAGTAAAACAGTTAAGTTACCGGATCCAGTTCAGCCTTGTCAAAATAAAGAGTTTCTCTGCATGTCAAACATTACCAAATATATTATACCGTGGCGCGAGTTTAATTGTTGATGACGCCAGGAGCGTTACTCAATCATTCGTTGTTATATATATGAGCATTAACCGCTTATCTGAACTGCTGTTTTCGTGGGAATAGTAGTGTAAGTCAATTTTCATGTCGCGAATTGAGGCAACAGCCATGATTTTCTGCTAAGGCTAGCATCTTTTAATTTCTGTCCTTTCATGTATTTGACTTTTAGTCAACGCATTGTAAAGGAAAAATGGTAGTGTCGTAAGTCATTTAAAGTTCCAGTAAGACAACTTATTTGTAACTTTAAAAGCGGATGTGTTATCTTTAAAAGTTGGTGAATATGGAGCAAAGTGAAGTGGTGAAATATTTACCTTTGTTAGCCCAACTTATCTTTTAACATTTTAACTTTGCAGTAATGCAAGTAGGCTACTGCATTCAGGAAAACGTTATCTTTGAAGATCAAAGCATATTATAATGCAAGCAATTTTTAAAAAAATAACTCATATTGGAATTTTTTTTTGGCCCAAAATATTTTTATCATTATGAAATGATAAATTTCGCTACTTCAATTTTTAGTATTGAGACATACTAGTAATCGGTGCAATGTTTAATTACTAAGCTTATTATTTTAAGTTTTTCGATAAATAGTCAAGTTCATGAGAGGCAAAGTGAATGGAATTAAGTGAAATAGTTCGTTTCATTTACTTATTCAACTACTTATTAAATTCCTTATGTGTTCATTTACAAGTACATTTAATTACCTCATTAAAAATTCATTTATTTGTTTATTAATTTACCTATTCTCAAATTTAGTTACTATTTTAGTCACTCATTTATTATCATATATTAACCTATTAATAATTTTTTTCACTATGTACTAATTTATTCATTTATTTTAGTTACTCATTAATCTGATTTAAGATATTTAATGTTCAGATCGGGGGGGGGGGGACATTTCATTCGAAAAATATTTTATTTTTCATATTGTTTCATGGAAAAAATAATGAAATTTCCGCATTTTTTTAATGTAAATTTACTACCCGAAATAAAAATTATTTCATTTGTTTTATTTAAGAACAGCATCGTTTTTTCTTTTGTGTACTGTAATTAAAAAAAAAATTTGAAATGTTTTTTTTTTGAATAAGGTTTTTTTAACTATTTTGCCCTACAATTTGCCCCACGTTTTGTCGTTGTTTGTTTTTGATAACACATGTTCACCGGCCCTTTCATAATCATAACTTTTAAGTGAGTAAAGCGCCACTTTAGTACCATTAACTGGGCTCGAGGGGCGGGGGCTTTACTGGACCCCCACAGTAAATATATTGAAGTACAGTAAAATCCCTCTAATGTGGACACTAACGGGACAAAGTTTTTTTGTCCGCAATATAGAGGGCTCCGCAGGACAGGGGTTTAATAATGTTATTTACATTGGAACTGGGGAATTAAAAATTGTCCGCATAAGAAGGGTGTCCGCCTTTGAGGGGTGTCCGTTAGAAGGGGGTTTTACTGTATAGCTATCAACTGAAGAAATATTCAGTTGCTTCAATAAATAAGTGTTATTAGTACCAATTGACTGCAGAATTTTTTTTGCAGAAGATTTTATATATTTTTTAAATTAATTAAATTATTACAATTTTTATTGAGCAATCACGATTGCTTATTGCTTTCACTTGACTGTTTTTGAGGTCCTTTGATTTTTCCCACCGCCACCCTCTGCACCATCACCGTGGACAGGCGGGCTCCTCACGCTGCTGCTCCTATAGCGAAAGCCGTCTCCAGGTTGCATCCATGTCCTACACACACGCGCATTCATACACAACTACACACACAAACACATACAGACACTTGCACACACAAACACATACATACAGACACTTACACAACACACACAAAAACCTACACACACACACACAACTACCCACACTTTCATACCTGCACACAGACACAAACACACATATCCCCCCCCACACACACTCGTGAATGCGAAAAACATAATTTGAATTCAAGATGTCAAAATTCAAATTAATTAATTTTTTTATTTTTTAATTTATTTTGAGGTTATGCCTTAAATGTTCCAAGTTTCCTTTGGGTTCAACCTTGACAGTCACATCATCCACTGCTGCGTGACCATGAAATTCCTTCTCTGAATATAAACAATCTGCTTTTATCGCAAGCATTAAGGGCTGTCTACAAATGATGTCGCACTTTTGTCAGAATTTTTACCCCACTCTAACCCGTAGTCACAAGTGTCACCACCCCGCCCCCTCTTTGTCAGAAGGTATCACATTTCACCTTACCTCTGTGTCGTGTCACTATATTTTTCAAAACCAAATTCTGATTAAAAATTGCGTGTTATCACACCTCCAGTTACAACTTCACTCCTTGTTGTCAGAAACTCAAAATTTCATGAACCCCCACCTAATCAACACGTGACATCATTATTTGTGCACATCCCATAAGTACAGTAAAACAGAAAGAAATACAACGTTCAAAGCAGAAATTTAAACAAAAAAAAAAATTAATTTGAATTTTGACATCTGGAATTCAAATTATGTTTTTCGCAATCACGAGTGTGTGTATGTATGCGTGTGTGTATGTGTTTGTGTGTGTAGGTGTATATGTGTGTAGGTGTATGTGTGTGTGTATTTGCGGGTGTGTGTGTAGTTGTGTATGTATGCGCGTGTGTGTAGGACATGGATGCAACCTGGAGACGGTTTTAGCTGTAGGAGCAGCATCGTGAGGAGCCCGCCTGTCCACGGTGATGGTGCAGAGGGTGGCGGTGTGGGAAAAATCAAAGGAACGTCAAAAACAGTCAAATGAAAGCAATAAGCAATCGTGATTGCTCAAAAAAAATGTTTCGGGGTTTCAAAGAATCTCCTCTGTCAATGTAACAGATTCGCGCTTAATGGATATAAATTGATTCGACGAAAATTCTAGGTGTTCCCTAGATTCTGATGATTACTGGGAGATTAAGGCTTGCTTTGAGTTTGATTACAGGAATTTAATTTCATCTATTTACACTGTGCGGCCAAAACAATATCTTCAAAATGATTCTGCATCGTGCAAAATGCGCATTCATAGTGGAAGTTCATTATATGCAAACAATTTTTGTAGACACTGTAATGATTTAAATTTTTTTTCGCTGCTTTAGCTTCTGATAGAATTCGTAACATCATAAAATGCAGTCGTCAATGCTTCATTCTTCAAATTCTTTATTAATGAACTATTACTTAAGAGAATATTTTTGTCCAAAAGCTAAAATTTGTGAATACCACCACTTCTAGTGTTTTAGAGCAAACATTTTGCAACAGCAAATTTAATTTAACACCAAACGAAATTCATAAAAATCTGAATTGTTACATTTGTCACTTTTTACAGTCTTTTTACCAAGTTTTATGCAAAATGTTTGGTCAACTAGTTGTCATGTAATCTGGTTATGTACTAATAACAACAATAATAGAAGATGCACCAATTGCTACTTCTGATACCGCTCAATAAGTAATCTAAAGCAGTTGTGCTCAACTTGCGGGCCGCATCTACCTAGAGAAGTTAATCCGTGTGGTCCGTTGTTTTTCCCAATGTTAACAATCGAAAAGTACGATTAGTGACAACTCGCAGCCAAATTTTTAGTAATTGTGTTTTCTGAAAAACATACCTTTAAGAAAATGAGCATCAAGGTAATAAATGAATTGGTCTGGTTGGACATTAATTTTCTTTCCTTGTTTCATAGTTTCCCCATGTTATTTAGAAAGTGATGAAATATTTTGAAAATGAATGCGTTTTGCCCCGCGAGAATAGTTTTAATGGGAAGCGGCTCTCGGGCAGAAATAGTTTTGGCACCACTGATCCAGGGTTGCCAGATTTAACAGTAAATACGGGACAGGCTTCTTGGTGTGAAAAGGGGGGGGGGAGATATTTTTGAGACGTCGCTGCAAATTCAGTCTCAACAAAGCATTAAACCTCACAAAATGTCGCCGAACAAAGTATGAAAAATCGTTCCCTCAATATCATTGAGACACCCCCGCCCCCAAAAAAAGCAAGACCCCTCAAAATGAGAAAAATGCCCCTCAACCCCCCTAAAACTTTCAATAGCGCAATCTGCGACATGATCCCCCCCCCCTCCCTAGGTGGGCACCCCTGCGACTCCTCATGGTCTGCCGCCAAAACAAAAACATACAAACCAAATCAAAACAAAAACAATTTTTGCTTTTGTTGCCACATGATTTTCTTATCGCTCATTATTTCAGTTTTTGTTTTACTTTATTCTGTTCCATTAAAATAATGTCTCGTTCTGTAAAATATTGTTATCAGCTAGAATACGGGACTTTAGCCGTCCCGTATTGGAACCCCTTTAACTGAAGAGGCCGACGCATCCGCCATTTTGGAGCAAGCGTGCAACAGGGAAAGTTACCTATATTGGCAGCCATTCTCCAA
Organism: Uloborus diversus; assembly: GCF_026930045.1. Taxonomy (NCBI): domain Eukaryota; kingdom Metazoa; phylum Arthropoda; class Arachnida; order Araneae; family Uloboridae; genus Uloborus; species Uloborus diversus. Next base: position 253,673,478 of record NC_072731.1, read on the forward strand.
ACAGGGAACGAGAGAGTCGAAGAGCGAAGGTGAACATTGGCGAAATTTTGGAAACAGTTGGCGTCGTTTCCAAGCTTCTAGTCACTTCACGGGCCTATTATTTATCTATTTCTTTTTTCTTTTCGCATCTGCTAGAAATCTGAAGAGCTGAAATCCTTTTTTGGAGCTGTTTACACAATTAACAGCCGAACAACCACCCATTTGATTCAATATACCAAATGCTAAAGAAATGTAAACATCAGCAGCAATGCTGCCGCTACGAAGCACTGGATCAAATTTGCTCCAAAATGGCGGATGCGTCGGCTCCTCCACTATAGGGACCTTATCCCGTATGGGAGTTCCCCGGGACGCGGGACAATTTTTCAAAATACGGGACTGTCCCTTGAAATCCGGGACGTCTGGCAACCCTGCACTGATCTGAAGCAAAATCTCTGTAAATGTAGCTTTTGGGCGGGGATAGGTTTGTGACAGTGCTGCCAAGTTCAGTTCAATATGATTTTCGAAAGAGCTAGTTACACTTACTGTACGTACAGAGATAACATACTCATGATTGCTTGTCTGTCATTTAATGACTTACTATATTTTGAAAAGAATTTACGTGAGCGGAAGCAAATGAATATTATGCATCAAAATCAGACATGAATTTTTAAGCAATCACATTGCTTATTGTTTTCATTTGGCCTTTGAATGGCGTTCCTTTGATTTTATTTTTCCCCCGCCTTCCTCTGCAGCACCACCATCGACCGGCCCCTCCCTATGCTGCTCCTCCAGCGAAAACAGTATCCAGGTTGCGTCCATATCCTACACACACATACGCACCCACACAACCATGCCTGAACACACACACATACATGCCCGCACCCATATATACACACGCAATCATGCCTGTACACACCTACAAACACACGCCTACACACACACACACACTCGTGATTGCGAAAAACATAATTTGGATTCCAGATGTCAAAATTCAAATTAAATTTTTTTTTTCAATGCATTAAATTGCTGATATGGGGCCGTGGTAGCCCGATCGGTAGAGTGTCGGATTCGGGGCTGGAGGGTCCTGAGTTCGAACCTCGATGGTCGAAGGCCCACCGTCGTCATTAAAGGGGACTGGGCTACGTTAAATATGCTCGTGGTCTCAATGTCCTCCAAGTGAAACGATACCTCTGGGGGTGCTAGTACTAGGTAGCTATTAGCTCCTGGACTAGTTCTAAATTCTCATTAACTGTTCGATCCGGTGATGGTGCTGCCATCTATCGGTATATAAAATAATGGAGGAAGGCACTTAGTATGCAGTCCTCGACATAAATACAGTTGTAGTCAGTTGTGACTCTGATTAGGATTAGGAAATTGCTGATATCAAGGGATGATCTTTTTGCTACACCTATAAACGCTAGTTGGATGATAGATCAAAGATCAATAAATAAAACTAATAATGAAACTAAAATGCATACACTAGTTTCGAGGATACAAAGAGAATTTTTATCAAGGCACAAATTTTATCTTTCAAACGCTCCCATTCATAAGCGGCTCGTATGGGAGAGATGACAAGGCGGCCGTCCCCCCCCCCTAATTTCCTGGAGTAAAGGGGCCTTGCCTCCTCACTTTTCAGGATAAAAAATTAGTAATCGATTAAAAATATATTCTTTATACATTTTATATTGAAAGCAAAAATTTCAATTAATGGACTTTTCCTGTTTTATTTCAGAAGAATGAAACTATGAATTTAAAGGAGGAAGACGAAGGTAGTCATCCTTCCCGGTTTTTAAGATAATATTCCACATTTTTAGTGGTCATTTAATCAGTGTTGAAATCCAATACTATAACCCTAGATTAAAACAATAAAAAAATCTGATTTACGGGCCACATCAGGCTGGGGAAGGCAAGCGACCCCCTCCCTCTGGTTTTAAAAACATTAATGTATTTATTATTTACATACTAGCTGTACCCAACGCGCGTTGCTACGCCAACAAAAAAAAATACATCATTATACTGATTTTCATGACAATCGGTTGAACTGGGCAGAAGTTGCTACTCTGCAGTGCCACCTGGTGGCGAGTGGCTTCAATGAGCATATTATGCACCTTCTCCGTGGAAAAATACATATATATAGCAATTTTCATAATAATCGGTCCAGGTATCAAGTGAAGCCGTGACTATACTCAAATTTTGTACTCACGCAGTTTGCAAGATCAATCAATCGCTAAAAATATCAAATAGAAAAAGTTTTAAATCCCCCCGTTGCATGAAAAGCCATAAAACAATAAAGAAAGAATTTATTTGTTCTAACTCAAGAAAAATGGCAACAGCTAACTTCTTATCAATGAGATCTTTCACGCGAATTAATTTCTGCAGCCGATAATTTTATTCGTATTTATCCAATGGATTGTGACTTAAATTGGAATAAAAAAGGAACTATCGATCGGATTTTTTTCGAACTGGTCTATAAACATTCCCAGTACCAAAAATAATTAACGGTGAAAGTTTCAGCCAAATCTGCCGGGTAGTTTTTGAGTTCATGGATGACATACAAACAAACATTCATTTATATATATATATATAGATAAGTGGGAGTTGTGTTTGTTTTTTTCCAATATAATTTTCATTGAGTATATACCCTCTGCTTCACTGGAAAAATACAAAATGACGGTCCTGGGTGCCACCCCTCGCATTTCTTTTAACCCCTCCCTACCCAATATTTTGGTGAACCATCCTCCCATGTTTCCAATCAACCATTTTCAATGGATGTTCTTCATTTTATGTGTGCCTGTCGTGTATGAAGTGCGTGTGCTTTGTTAAATATTTGTTCTTTCAATTAATGTACAGACGAGTCCCGATTTACGCGAGGGATACGTTCCGAGACCCCTCGCGTAAGTCGAAATTTCGCGTTGTAGTAAAGGGTATGTTTTACGACTTTTTGATAAACACAAACAATTATTTTAGACACTTGTCAACACTCTTCACACTGCTTTAAAACATTTCTTAAGTATTTATGTCAACGTTTTCTACATAACTGAGATTATATTACATTTAATTAAAATCTACGTTATTCAATTTTTTACGACTGTTAGGATGCACAAAATCACTGATCAATGGGAGAGTGAGAGAAAGTGCAATGCTGTATGTACAATACGCAATAATAGTAGTAACGAAATGCAACACTATTACACTACTCTACAGAAGATAAAGTAATACTTGCTATAACTAGAGTCCCTAACTAAAAAACAGAACATGATGATGGTTGGTGCTGTGCAGCTCATCCGTTTGATATCAATGTTCTCCTACATATCGAGGATCTTCACTTTTCCTTTAATTTTAAGAAACTTTCCTAGCTTAAGCTGAAACAGCACGCTTAGATATTATGTTAAATTAACTTTCACATTTAGAGTGGAAAATACGGAGTGGTTATTTGTATACAGTAACAAAGCGATGATTCGACTAGTACGGCGTGGGAGCCTACCCACTACAGTGATTCATCCATTCACGAATTCAATACTTAGTAGCCAGTATCGAAGACGATACTTACGTACGCCCAGCGATTCCTTAACGAAAATTTTCGTGTTGCAGGCGAGGAATTCACGTTAGCTCGAAAAACCGTTACTCGTGAAAAACTCGCGTTATAGCCGTTTCGCGTAAGTCGAACCGCGTTGTAGCGCCAGTCGACTGTAATGAAAAATAGTCTTTGGAATAATTTGGGATCATTTATTTGCTTATTCGAATATTCATTGTTGGGCAGTTTTTAAATACATAATATTCTTTCAAACCTGAAAACTCCTATTTCTACTTAAAACGGAGCCCTCTAAAATAAACTCGGCTAAGTGCCCAACTTAAGGTACTGCTCCAAGTATGAGCACTTGACTACACTGTTACGTTAAGTGTAAGAACCCTTTAATTCGGATTAAGTTATTTCTTGTAGCGGAGATGAGTGAAAGAGGCAATGGGGTGGTTTCCTTCAGTCAAAAGTACTACTTTTAGTCATTAAAATGAATAGAATGAGCCAGAAAACACTTTCATTTTCCCAACAGTTATTTTTTAAAAAAATTTTAAATTGTCCGATTTTTCAAACAAGGCGTGCTCTCGATGACGTCACAAATGATGCTCTATGGCGCATCTTTCTACTGCGCATCCACGTTATGATAATCAAGAAGCGAATTAAAATTGCGCTCTACGCTTGGTATCAACCATATCGTTGCAAATACACGTGAGTAAAGATGCGAATTAAATATTTTGCCCTGTGAATGGCAACACTGAATGGCATTTCATTATTTGTGCTGTCATCGGCAGAAGCCGTAAACAATGAAAGAGCTCCGATTTAAGTAATTTTTTAAAAATAGTAAACGTAAACAAATTTTTTAAAAAAGGTCAGATCTTATGTTTTTAAGCATGCTCTTTCAGAAAAAAATACTTTTAAAATTTTGAAAACGACCTCTTTATAAAACTTTACCGTAATAAAATGAATTCGCTCTTTTTGATTATTGTATGCATTTGATTTGTTTTGCTAATTAACCATTTTTTTTCTTCAGCTCTGAATTGGTGATAGACAGTCAACAGGTTTGCAGCTTCTGTTGCTAAAGGTATGTTCTTTTTTGATATTTAACATTAGATTTGAATGACTTATGTGAGTAAATATGCAGTAAACTTTAAGTGTGTTTAAAATGTTTTTTTATCGCTTAACACGGGAATGTGAGACACTCTTTGTTCATCGCTGCACAAAAAAAATGCATTGAAATTCATTTAAAATTGTTTAATTTTTTAAAACTTTGAACTTTCACACTCGGTTGCTTTTGCATGAGGTTTAATGAGGTCAAGATAATCTAGATTGATTACAGCAGAGAAAAATATTCAATACTTGTTTAACGATTAAAAATAAAATTCTTTCGAGTTTTTATAATTTAGATTTAAAATTGACTTGATTCTTAATCATTGCTTTAGTGCGTACCAATAGACATAGGAGCTTTTCAAATATTAATGTGGGAGGCGAAGGGGGCTACGCTATTGATACTCGTTGAAATAAACCTAACAAAATTTCTTTTACCACAAATTTTTTTTAAAGCATTTTCTAACATTTGCTTTAAGGAACCTGAGCACTTTTTTTCAATTTTTAATCTAGTAAAACTTTATTATAAATTAAATGTAAAGCTTAGTTCAGTCTCTTGCAACTGATTAATTTGTTGACCTATAATTTCCACCGTTGTGAAAGTTTCTCTCTTTTTTTTTTAATAAGTAACACTAAACAAAGTGTGAATCGCCGATTGGAAAAAAATTTTGCACGTCGATGAAACACTTAAAAATAATGAATTCGTATATTTTTATCGGCAATAAACACTTTTAATGGGATAAAATTTACCCCTAAGTATTGGATAATTGGGATATTAGAGGGTACAGTTTATTTTATTTTAAAATTGAAACAATGGTTAGAAATTTGGAAAAACTAAAATTAATGTTGACATCGTTTTTCAGGTCTTTTCTGAAATCTATAGGGGTAAACTATCCCCTGCTTTCTTACCCCATTGCGTGGCAAGCTGCCTATGAGAAATTCTTTGTGAGATAAATCACCTTCTCCACCTCACCATTTCTGGTTCCGATAAAACTTAGCATGAAGGATACGTGTGATTTGAAAAGAAATCCTGCCAATTTTTAGATTTCTATTTTAAAAATTGCTTAAAATCTAGACCTGTAAAAAAACTCAATGGGCAAAAAAAAAATGAAGTGCGTTCTAACAAATAACTGTCTCGTCCTCCTAATTATAGGAGGAAGAAAATTCAAAAAATTTGTAAAACTAAAAAATAGAGCTTTCTATTTGTATAGTATATGACGCTGCTACGATTTTAAGTTTCAAGGTTCCTTGATGGAGTAAGTTTGCGAAGGATGGTTTACCCCAATTAATAGCGTTTTCATAAAAATCTTGAAACGCGTGAACTTTAGTTTTAGTTTTTCCAAATTTTAATCATTATTTCAGTTTTCATAATTAAAATTTGAAATAAAATAACATCATTGTACCCACTTTTATTGTTTTACAAATATATTGATAATATAATTGTAAAACAATATAATTGGGAAATATAAAATAAAGTAATATAATTGATATCCCTATTATCCAATATTAAGGGGTAAATTTCACACCGTTAAATGTGTTCATTGCCTATTAAAAAAAAATGAGAGTTCAATATTCTTAAGAGTTCTATCGATGTGAAAAGTTTATTGAAATCATTGATTCGCACTTGGGTAGGGTTACTTGTAATGTTCTTGAATATCTGGTTTGAGTTGACTCAGCGTTGTGCATGCTACTTCGTCTAGCTTTCTCGAGGTCTTTTTGCAAAAAGATTTTAATTAATTTCAAACTGTTTCTAAATGCTTTCACGAAATACTTCGATTTCTATTTAAATTAAATAACTTTTTTCAGAAGGCATTGTAAAATTTACCTTTTTCATATATTCAGGTTCTTTTAAGTTTTAGTAGTGAGCAATACATTTTTTGTTATTAAAAAACATTCTCATCATTATTACTTAGTCAAAAACCGTTTTTTATAACATTCGAATGAGTTATGTTAGAAATGTGTTAAAAAACATTAATGTTGTCAATGTTTCGTTTCTGAATTTGTTCCTCATTGGCTTCCGAACAAAACGTTAACTCATATAGAACTTAAACAATATTTTCTCGAAGTTTTATTTTGATATTCTAAGAAATTGCTTTAAACAAAGTACTAGAAATATTCTTATAGCCTTTTTTTTTTCATTTTTGTGTGTAATGGCTACATCTGCTTAATCAATTTAGATTGTCTTGTTATTTAACCTTGATGTTCGATGATTAACACCGTTAAATTTAACTATAGAAACGCTTATTCATCATAGTCATGGACATTTGTTTGAGGAGGGGGGATAAACTTTAACACACACACCTTATTAAACAACTAACAATTTTACATCAAATTAATACGCTATTTACATTCATCTACATACATTACACACTCGCATATACATTTCATACATTCATTGAAAATGAGTTTTAAGACCACATTCATTTTCACTCATTCCTGCTTTCGTTACATTCATTTTTTATTCATTTGTAATTTACATAATGCACCCTTTGAATTTTTGTTTTAATTGGTGCACAGACATACACGCCTCACTGTTGACATACACCATTCGATTAAATAATACCCTCATACGTTCCTCATGTGTAAAACACGGACAGCCGGCTGGTTATAATGTATAATTCACATATACATTTGATACATTTATTTAAATGAGTTTTAAGACCATATTCACTGATCCATACACTCACTGTCACTCATTCACTCATTCAGACTCACTCATTCATGCTCTCGTTACTTTAGTTTTCTATTCATTTGTAATTTACATAATGCACCCTTTGACTTTTTTTTAAGTAGGTGCATCATTCGATTCAATAATACCTTCATATGTTAATCATGCGTAAAGCACTGTCAGCCCGGTTACGACATCCAGCGACTGCAGTTTCGTCTTTGTTATGGACTTATTAGTCTGAAATGGTCAATACCCAATCTGGATTCAGATGTTCTCTCGTTGAAGCCGAGATTACCAACAAACTGGTAGCTAAAATGAATTCAACGCACCAGTAGTTCAGTTTGTTTTAGCTATCAGTTAGCTAGTAATATCAATGAGTGACATCCGCCTCTAGTTCGATAGTGTCTATTTTGGACTGAGGAGTCCATTACAAAAATGAAACTGCAGGCTGTGGATGGCTTAATCGGGCTTTTGGTATTTTGCATTTAGTTCTGTTTTAGCTCCTGCCGTTAGGGTGGTAATATACTATTGATTCCTAATGGGCCTCAGACGCGTAAAAAATCTCATCAAAACATTCCATCACCAGGATTCAAAAATATGTTACTTTTGAAAATATAATGGTATTTTCGAAAATATCATGTTATTATCGAAAATATGTAATTATCCAATATTTTGATATATTTGTCTGATATTTTGATACTTATCCGATATTTTCAATCAACACAAACTAAAGTCTTTAAAAAAGTAAATGCACCCTCAAATCACTCTGAATTTCTTATATTAATATTACAAAATGTAGACACAAAATTGAGGCTTCTTTCAATATTTACTAGCTGCGTTGCCCGGCTTTGCCCGGTCTATTTTGAAAACAAAAATTGTGTCAAGTGACGTATATTCAACAATCAGGCATAAATAAAAGAAAAAAAAATCATCATGCAAAATTTCAACTCCAAACAATGACGACTGATATTAAAATACTTTTAAGAAATTAAAATAAAATGAGAAAGATGGATTTAAAAAGCGTAACAATGGAAACACAAAATAAAATAAGTTTCAGAATTGAAAATGAGAAAGATAGAAACAATGGATTCAAAAAGCGTTACCGTCGAAACGCAAAATAAAATGGTTAAAAACTTGAATAGAGAACAGACTTTTGAACTTCATTTAATTCGCTTGTAACTTTTTTTCTAATGGAGATAGAGAGTTAAACTTCCGACCAAAGGTCGAGTAAGATCTGAAGTAAAAAAGGTAGCTCTTTTCAATGGTGTCAAAACGAAAACTGTAGGATAATTCCTTCACTTTTTATTGATGGATTTAATGAAGAAAGTATTGCCTAAATTTCAGCTAAGCCTAAACAAATTCGAGTTAAAAACGTAAATAACTCCCGCCGCAATTAAGTTAGAGCGTTGGAACAAATTGCGTAGAACGCGGAAAATTCTACCCTTTCCAACGATATGTAATATTACTAATTGCGAGTAATTTTTTACCCCCATATTCGGGAATTTATGTGAAAATTGGGCTTAAATTGGAATAAAAAAAGAACTATTCATCGAATTTTTTTCGAACTGGTCTGCAAAACTTCTCAGGACTTAAAGGAACAAATTGTGAAAATTTCAGCGAAATCGGCCGGGTAGTTCTCGAGTTTTGCGAGTTCAAACAGACGCTTTTTTGACACTTCATTTTATACTATGTAGAGATCTATAATTTCATTTTACATATTTATCAATTTTAATGGAGCTAATTTAGCATCTGTTATACTAATTTTTCTTCTGTTAGCTACTTTTACAAGTAATATGACTCAGAAATAAAGAATATGCATTAATTTGTGCGCAGTCATTAAGTCATTAGACATTTTGTTTTTTTTACCAACATTTTATACTTAATTAGGCCCTATTAATGTGACTTAAAATTGTTACATTGCGAATGATTTTATAAATGTAAGATACAAAGGAATATATATTTTGTTATATTAATGATTTACTCATACATCATAAAAATTTAGAACATAATTTTTTGGTTATCTTTAATGATAAATGAACAATATTACTATGATTGATATACTGTAACGGATCCGGTGCGGCTTCCAACTTTCTTGAAAGGACGACGCAGTTCTTGATTAAAAATACAGGAAATTTATTTACACTATGTACAGGAAAGAGCGTCAACAACTGCTAAATTAATCATCTGCAATTAAACAAGTATCACTCAACACCGTAAACTCAACGGTTACACACGTATTTACTTCCAAATACGAAAACAACACAGCGAAATGCCTCGCAATAAGCAGAGCTAATACACTCTCGGTACAAATTCTCAATCGAAACTAAACTTTTTATCCCGCGTAACGGCTTATATACACACCGAAAAGAGAGCTCCCAAATATTCCACAAGATTCGAAATGCTTCTCGAAAATAGTAGACAGTTATTTTATTTCTTCTTTTTATTCATTCACGAATCTTATCGATGAAAAATAGGGGGACCATATACTTAACCGAATGTATAGGGGCTGTATATTCATTACGGGAAACTATTTACAGGTTACGTTACTACAATAATTACTATTTACAGAATTTGTAACAATACTTTTTTATATTGAAAATACCGTAGTCGAAAAAATAAATATCGAAAATATCAAACTATCATGTTTTCAAAATATCTGATACATATATCGTGATATATATCATACGTATCGGCAAACCCTAATCGTCACACATGCTTAAACCCGCATACTTTATCCATACACCTCATGTAACAGCGTACAAGGGTCCTTATGATTAATGCATTATTTACATTCATCTGCTTATATTACACACACCAATACACATTTGATACTTTCTTTTTAATACATTTTAAGATCTTATGCATCCACTGCATTCATTGTCACTCATTTAGGTTTTCCTTACATTCATTTTCTATTCATTTGTAACTTAACGCGTCTTTTGATTTTTCTCAAATCGTTGCACATATACACATCACATTAATATACACCTTTGTTACAAATAATGCGCTCATATATTCAGTAAATTACCGCCCATTAGCCAGGGCTAAAGCAAAAATACGTGAAATACACCGTCAGCTCAGTCATTTCCAGCCGAGGACTGCAGTTTCGTGCTTATTAGCACTCATCAGCCCGGCATAGGAAAGTGACTGAACTGGAGATGGAAAACCTCTTAAGGAAGCCAAGAGTGCGAAACAAACTGGTAGCTAATATAGAATTAGCAGGTGTATTTCACGTATTTCTGCTTTAGCCCTGGCTAATGGACGGTAATTTACTGAATATACCTTGCCTCGCGTTCAATCTTCGAGTTGAACCGAACCATTGCTTCGGTCACTCGTCTGGTCTGCTAATTCTATATCAGCTACCAGTTTGTTCTTACTCTTGGCTTCCTTAAGAGGTTTTCCATCTTCAGCTCAGTCACTTTCCTATGCCGGGCTGATGAGTGCTAATAAGCACGAAACTGCAGTCCTCGGCTGGAAATGACTGAGCTGGCGGTGTATTTTACGTAATGCGCTCATATATTCCTCACATGCTTCTGACGTGCGTACAATCTCACATGCATTTACAATACATCACTACATATGCTTAACTGGGAAATGTCCATGGCTATCATCCGAAGCCTTGTGTCGTGATGGGGGGAAGTATATTTTAGCTATGAGCAAATTCGCGATTTGAGGGAAAAATAACAAGACGATGGTTTTTTCTTGTCGGTTGACCTGTTCGAGCGTGGGGATTCGGGTGTTCTGCGCACTGGCAACGCGGTACCTGTGAATAAGCAGTCGGGTTTTGAGGCAAGGGGTTGGGAAAAGGGATGGAGCAATCGAAGTGGCTAAAAAGGTTAAGCACATGAAGGTTTCAGTTTGAAAAAGGAGCAATATGCTTTTGGAGTGTTTTGGAATTGATGAGAGTGAATGGTGTCGAAGGGTTCAATGTGATCGTGTTTGAATAGAGCGACCGGTAATCAAGGGGAGTCAGTACCCTAAATACTTTCAAAAATTTTACTTCTTGATTTTTATATGTTTTGAAACTCCATTTCAATACTTTTTAATGATACAAATTTCCTGATTGTGCTCATATTAGAAGTAAGTTAAAAAAAGCTTTAAAAAAATTAAAACGCATGTTGATAAGGTACGATTTTCCCCTTTAAATTGCAATACCTCGAAATGGTATTTTTGAAACTAAATGTTCCTTTCTCTCAGAAACTAAATTGTCTTAGGCTTTGACATTTTTACCACCTATTCCATACATATAATTGCATATACTGAAGTGAAATCTTTCTCATATTCCAAAAATATTTTTTTATAGAGCTGATTTCGTGTTACAAAATGGCATTTTTTGAAAAAACAGTGACTTACGCATTAGAATTATAAAAAAAAAAAAAAAAAAAAAAAAAACTAAGCTTCCTTTCTGTAAAATGTTACTTCAGTATAGAGAAAAGTCTGCTTAAGGTACAGAAAAAATTTCATAAATGTATCTTAAACAGATTTTCAGAAAAAGTACATGAACCTGTGCAAATTAACATTGACGGTATAGAGGGTACTGACTCCCCTTAAGGGTCATCAGGGACTAAAAAAATATTTTCTATTGCTGGGCTCCCAAACTTAGCGATTTTCGGCAACCTTTGGAGAGTTAGAGTGAAGCACAGTTTATGCGTTTCTGAAAGGACTGTTTAAAAAAAAGCGTATAAATGGAAAAACGTATAATAGGTATACGTTAATATCGATTCAACTCTTCAGGGACCAAATTAAAAAACGTATAATAGATAAAAACGCATAAGAGAAGCGTATAAACGGTGCTTCACTTTCCAAAATAAACCTTGATCGTGGACACTTTGCTTGGGGGCACCCACTTTGGGAACTCTTGTTCTATAGCGTTACTGGTTAGCTATTTGAATATGAAAACATTCTATGGACTCGCCTCACTAACATGACGTCTTTAAACGTCATGAAACCAATCCCCCGGAATTACCGGTAACCCTATTCGAACATGACCCGGGATTGCCCAAGAGAAATTTGCACCCGGGGGGGGGGAGAAAAGAAACCTGTTAGCCCGGCCCGAGCATGAAGGGGACCCGAGATTTTCAATATATGTAGACACGTAGAGGAAAACAATATGGTGGGGGCCCGTAAAAGACATTTGTGACGGGCCTCAAAACTTTTGTGTACGTCCCTGCCTAAGGGTGCAAGAGGGCGTTACGTATGAATTGACTACATTTGCTTAAGGTGTGCACGATGGTTGTTGCCGAGAAAAGAAAACAAACGTTGTGGGTTATTTGTTTGAAAAAAAAAGTTTTATTAAAGGCAAAGTATTCAGCGTCCTTTTCTAAATTAGTTTGACCCTTCATAGTTTGCGAAGGGCCTTATGACATAAGAAAAATGAAACAAACGCTAATTTTTAAAGTATTTAAAAATGAATTGCTTTTACAGCTTAGAAGTGAAGATGACACTGTTGGAGTGGTTTTTCCGGCCAAAAACGTGAAACATACAACTGTTAAAATATCCGTTTTCTTTAGATCTCAATTTGTTTTGCTAGATGGTTTTGGACGTTTGTAGTTGACCTCATGATTTTTGGCACTCGTCTTGGGATAAGTTTATTTCAAAAGCGGTTGAAAAAAAGAGAAGCATGAGTTTCTGTAATCAAGCGTTGATGAAACAAGTATTTTTCGCAAAGTTTCGCTGTTTAGGAAAAAAATGTCAATTAACAGCTCGCGCCCAACTTCTCGATAAGTTTCACAGCGTGGAGGTCCCGATTTGCGTATAACGTTTTATGTCCTTCTCATTTCTTATGAATTCTATGTTGTTCACTCTTCCACCGAACACCAACAAAGCTTGTATTTCTAAGTCAGTATGTGTTTTCCTTGTTCAAAAAAAAAAAAAAAACTGTTGATTGGAGAAAAATGCAAAAACAATTACAGTCGAACCTTCATATATCAAACTTCCACATATCGAAATTTTCTATATATCGAAATCCCAGCAAATTTCTATGTTCATTACATAGAAAAATTGTTTCTATATATCGAAAAAATTTCTATATATCGAATTTTTTTTCCGAGACATTCGTAGATTTTTTTTTTTTCACTTTACACCGCTTGTCTCATGAAAAATAAAGGATAAGGGAGAAAATTATGTTCACTAAAAGTTGCCACGAAACTCATAAGGAATCTGGGGTTGAAGGGTGTGTAAGTCGTTGTTTCGTTCTAGAATTCTTAAATTCCCTCAAGTTATTTCAAATATCTTAGTTGTAACCAGTAATATTGTAAAATCAGTTTCAAGTCATCCCCTTTTGTCTATTGGTTATCGTTCCTAGTCGTTTTAGCTGCAGTATAAATCATTCAAGTTAAGTAGATTATTTTTTTACTTTTCGCTCAATTTGGCAAAACGAAAATCTCTCAATGTTGCGGATCAAGTTGAATTGCCAAAGAATGAAGATGTATGAAGCGCAAAAATGTAATTTCTGTTATTTTTTAATTAACTTTCAGTTAATCCGATGCTCGTATAAATTATAAATTAGATTTCATACACAAATTAGCTTTAATTTTAATGTTTTAGGAGAATTTTAGAATAAAATAAGATAGTTTCTATGTATCGAAATTTCTATATATCGAATTTTTTTCCGGCAATTTGCTACTTCGATATATGGAGGTCCGACTGTACTTCCGAGTTGAAGGAACTTGCAAAATGAATCCAATGTACCTATATCTGTAACAAAATTTCACCCAAAAATATTCTAGCCTAGTTTGTTGCTTTACCCTCTCGCTACGCATCCCATGATTTCCTCTGCCAAAGTAACAGTAACAAAATCAGCTCATCGCGTGATTTCAACTTGCATGACGTAATTTAAAACCTTATTCCGCTAGTTCATTGTTTAAGTGCCAGTAATGCACTTTCTGAGGTATGTGTACTGACCATTCGACCATTTTGCAAGCTAAAGGGTGTCCCAAAATTAACGCAAGATTTGAATTTGCCGCCGTTTTTACAGTAATTTGTTGTCAACCCTGAAATATGAACAATTTGACAGGTGTAAGTTTAGGGTTATTAAAAATGGAGCGTTATACGATACAATAACGCGTTTTCATTATTGAAATAGCATTTTTGAAATTCTGAAAATTAAGGCTGGTCAAGCAGTTACTGTCATTGGCGCTCGAAATTGCAACACGGTAATGAATGGGTGGTTGTGGGCTTGTTGACATAGACCTTTGAATTCAAATAACTCCATTAGAAGAAATTTAAAAATGTTAAATCACACGATCTAGGGTGCCAATTCTGATGACCGAAATGAGAGAGTACGCGACTTGGAAATGCCTTATGCAGTAATTGAAATGTTTCACTCTCTCTTGCTGTATGGTACAATAACACCCCATTTTTACTAACCCTAAACTCTCAACTGTCAAATTGTTCTTTTTTCATGGCTGCCAACAATTTATGGAAAAAATGGTGGCAAATTCAAATCTTGCGTTAATTTTGGGACACCCTTTACATATCTCCTAATTCAATCAAGAAAGTGTTGCACCAAAAATGTGTTTCCCAAATAAATGGAGGGCTGGGGGGGGGGGTCATAATGAAACTCGAATTAGGAGCCGAAAACGCGAAGTCGAACTTTTCCTTTAAGTCTTGTCGTGAGATTAATCATACTAAGTGTAATTTCTATTACAATTTGCGTAAATTTAGTAGTTATATTTTATACATTGAAATATTGCAGTTTTTAAGCAACTTTGGTTAAGAAAATTCAGCAGTCGGAAAATGAACAAGTTCTGTTAATAATTACTAGCGTTCTTTCAGGAAATTTCGTCAATAAAAGGACTTTTACTTGAGTGCTTCAATAATTTTTTTACAGTAATTGGAACTGAGAGATTAGTGTTACGAAAGAGTATTCTGTTGAACAAATATCGCGATGTTCTTGAAACAAATGGATCCGTTTGTATAAATAGAAAAAAGTCAGAAAATTTTAACGGATGTCGTTGCTTACTGAACTTAACTACATTATTCTTCGAATTAAGTCGAGTCGAATTGCCTCGTTTGAAGTGTTCGTCAGCCAAGGTTTCCAAATAACATTTTTTTACATGTTTGCCAATGGCGATGAATAAATCAACCTTTAAATGATGCTATACTGTTGCATTTTTATATTTTTATGAAATATCAAAAAAAGCACCTAATGTTTGAACAATGTCAAAATAAGTTTCTTTTCTGATTTTAATGCAAGAGCACAACTGGTTCAGAACTCTGCTTAGATTATATGTTCTTGGAAAATTCTATCAGAATTCACCCGAGGAAAAAATGTTTTTCAAAGACTGTGGCTTGCGCGGGATTGAACCCACGACCTTCCCTTTATTAGCGTGACGTTCAAAACAAGGGCGTATCCAGCTCAAAACGGAAGGGGTAGGTCCCTCCCCAGATTCCAGAAACCATGTGATTACACAGTTTGTCGTTTTCCCCTACAAAATCATTAAAGAATAGGGAAGTTTTCGATTTTTCAATTTTATTTTTATATGATAGAGTAACATGTATGAACATCATAGGTGAAAAAAATTTTGCGATACGATAAGTAGTTTTTTTTTGAATTAATTTTTAAAGTTCAAGCGCTTGTGACGTCAAATGGCATAGGAAGTGACGTCATGCGCTCTTCCGATAGAGGAGAAGCCGAAGGTCACGCATTCGACTTCGAAGACGAAACGTAAAAGGCTTATCTACTCGCGTTTCTGGAACATTAAACCTCTCATCCTCTCGGAAATATTAGAATATCATCATTGATGTTACACGAGGAAGATTATTTAGATTGTGCTTTAACGAATCCGGGCTCCATAGTGTGTTCAAAAGGATTATTGAATTTCTAAAAAATAAAAATATCAGCGCGCGCAAAATGTTCCTAGCGAAAACAAGCGGAAGGCTGCCCATTCGCGCCCTGTGACGTTTCACAAGAGCGCACTTTTGCGCGTGGATTTTTAAAAATTCATTAAAAATCAACCACGGTGTTTTAAAATTCGGCGATGTGAATTTTTTAGTTTTGAGGGTCAATGAACAATATCCAATAGCCAAAATATGAACATTTAATAGGTTGCAATTTCCCTATTGACCCCTCGCCTCCTCCTTATGTATGCGCCAGTAGCTCTAACCAGCCCTGCTAATGGTCCCTAGTCTCGGCATCCCATAGGCTAACGCGATGCATGTTAAAATATCAAAGTTTGAAAATAGTGTTTTTTTTCCGAAACCAAACCCGTCCAAAAACGTTTTTTTGTTTCGAGTTGTATTGTGAGCTACCATGTTAGGATAAATAATTTTTTTCCATTTCTAATGCAGCAGCGTAACTGTAGATCAGAATCCTGCAAAGTGTTTTTACATTTTCCTGAAAATTTGGATCGCAATTCGGAGGAGGAAAAGAAGTTATTCAAAATTAACTATTTTTGGTCCACGGATGGTCGAACCCATGATCTTCGGGTCATTTGCGCAACCCTGTAACTAGCTTAGCTAATGAGACATTCCTCATGGGATGCTATAGATTAAAACAATATTTAATGATGAAAATTTAAGAAAAAAACTGATTCTTTTTTTCGAAAAACTTTCATGATGTCTTTTATTTTTCACCAAATAGATATTAATATTGCATTACCTATAAATATTTAACTACTGATGAACTTACGACGTTTTCGCAGTACCTTTGAGAAATATATATGGTGCTTTAAGCGATCACTAGTTAGTAACATCAATAAAGAACAAGTTTGGAAATCTTGCATATGAGGCCCCTAGTTTCAAAACCGGATACTTGCAAAAAATTCGATTTTTTTTTTGTTTGTTAATCTTGTAGCGAATCATAATGGCCTATTTGCCTGCTCAATATTAGGTTCAAAAACCGCTTCTTTCCATCTTGAAATGGAGCGGGAAGGTCTGCCTCAGTTTCAAAACCGGACTTTTTACAAGTAGGGCGTTTGTCCGCTCCTACAAGTATCCGGTTTTGAAACTAGGGGCCTCATATGGCGTAGTTCCTGTTTCGAGTTATTTGAAGCTCTCCATTGTAAAACATATTGCACAAAAAATCAACTTGCTAAAGATACTGGAATTAACCAGGTGGTGATTCCTTTTCATAAAAAGCAAACATTCGTTTTGTGAAAACACTGTTCAAATCTTAATTTTCAGTGATCGTTTAAACACATATGAGGCAAGTCCTTGCAACCTTCTTTTCATGAAAATTGAACTAGAATTAAACGTATTTCAAATGACCTTTTGATCGGGCGGACATAGCTCAACTTTACTCCAAGGACCCTGCCCCACATGTCTCTAATCCACAAGTAATATGCACTTGTATTAGCATGTTTCTTTTTTCTTTCCTCTGTGCCGATTGAGACTTGACGAGTATTCTAATTTTAGTTCATCTTGCAGACTTTTTTCCTGAGTTTTTGATCTGCGTCGCGGACTTAAAAATAGTCTGATACTCGAGCTATTAGCAAATAGTCACGTTCCCTTTTACCAAGAGACTGTTGGGGAATTGAAAATGCCATATTTATTTACCAATGAGGTTGCTGTGGGCAGATAACCGAACTGTGCACAATCACTGTAGGAGCTTAAGAAGTTATATAACAACAATAATACAATTGTGGCCCGCAGGTCGCATCCAACCCGCTGATTCTTCCAAATTTAATCTAACGTCATTAGAAAAAAATCCTACAAAAAAAATTAATAATGAACTGAATCCATGTAAAGTACGCACAAAGATGTCATTTACATCAAAAGTTAATCTTTCAAAAAAAAAAGAAAGCTTGTAAAATTTCAGTTTCTATTTACCCCAGAATATAGGATTTAAAGGGCAGACCGAAACGCCTAAACTACGTCAGAAAAAACGAAACATAATATTTTAGTTTCCTTCCACATAACAATTAAAAGTAGTTGAAACTAGTTACCTAGCATCTGTAGTCTCGCTGAAAAACGGAAATGTAAAAGCACTAAACTTTTAACTTTTCTCATGGTGTCATCTTAAACAATGATGGCGTCAATACAGTTGTTGAGAAACATGTAGAACTCTCCTTATGTCCCCCATATGTTACCTAGTCTTCACTTTTCAACAGTTCAGTTTCTAAAATTCGTTCCAAATTAGAATAGGATAACGGCACCAGAGTAACTGACATGCTCAAGACATCGCTCTCGGGTTACTCAAATTTCGGAACCTTTTAATTTATTTAGACATTTAAAAATATTTATCTCATGCAACTACATCTCATCTAACGTTTTCCTGCTTCTGGATCCGCTGAAGTAGTTCATTCTGTTTTTATTTGCTCAATTTCGAGAAAAGGTCAGATTCCCAGTAACAGAAACAAACACTGACAATTCTCATGATACTCAGTAACAGATGAGAAAAAGAAGGTAATCTACAGAATTACACTTTCCTCTTCATAATGTGCAAACGTTCTTTATTTTTAGACCTAAAACCTTATCAAACTCAGATGAACATGAAACACCGGCAGATCTTGTGGTGGCCGCTGTTCATAACCTTCCACCACTGCCTTGTAAATACCAACTGCCGGATAAAATTCACTCTGATAGCACAAGATGTTTGCATCGTATTCATGGCTAGCAGCAACATTAGTTGCACCCGTTCTAAAATTCTTATTATTTAAATACAAACTTACGACTGTGTGATACTGGACCCTTGTCTGTTACTGGTGCCGTTACCCTAGTCTTTGTTTCCTCCTTCCCCATGTATCCTTTTACCCCATCTAACCCTATATGTACGATTTTATACAACTACTAGCTGTACCCGACGCGAGTTGCTACGAAAACAAAAAAAATCAATCATTATACTGATTTTCATGACAATCGGTTGAACGGGGCAGAAGTTGCTACTCTGCGGTGCCACCTGGTGATGAGTGGCTTCAATGAGCATATTATGCACCTTCTCCGTGGAAAAATACATATATAGCAATTTTCATAATAATCGGTCCAGGTATCAAGCGAAGCCGTGACTAAACTCAAATTTTGTACTCACGCAGTTTGCAAGATCAATCAATCGCTAAAAATATCAAATAGAAAAAGTTTTAAATCCCCCCGTTGCATGAAAAGCCATAACAATAAAGAATTTATTTGCTCAAACTCAAGAAAAATGGCAACAGCTAACTTCTTATCAATGAGATCTTTCACGCGAATTAATTTCTGCAGCCGATCATTTTATTCGTATTTATCCAATGGATTGTGACTTGAATTGGAATAAAAAAGGAACTATCGATCGGATTTTTTTCGAACTGGTCTATAAACATTCCCAGTACCAAAAATAACAAACGGTGAAAGTTTCAGCCAAATCTGCCGGGTAGTTTTTGAGTTCATGGATGACATACAAACATTTGTTTTTATATATATAGATTGCATCAAAATGATCATATTTTTATTTCTATCCAGAATTGATTCCGTAATATTTTTAACCTTTATGTGCAGAATGTTTTAAAAATATTTTAGAATATACATGAAATAACAAATACTATGAATATACTAATAATAATACTAATAATATGAAAATACACAGCCAGCTCAGTCAATTCCAGCCGAAAAATGCAGCTTCGTGTGTCGTGCCTTGCCTTCAATCTTAAAGTTGAACCGAACCATTGCTTCTGTCACTCGTCTGGTCTGTGCTAATTCTGTATTAGCTTCCACTTTGTTTGGCACTCTTGGCTTCCTTAAGAGGTTTCCCACCTCCAGCTCAGTTAGTCCTATGCCGGGCTGATGAGTGCTAATAAGTACGAAACTGCAGTCCTCGGCTGGTATTGACCGAGCTGGCCTTGTATTTCATGTATTTCTGCCTTAGCCCTGGCTATAGGGCGGTAACTTGCTGAATTTTAGAATATGTTCTATTTTAACTCCTGTTCAAATCATAAAAATGAAACTTTCAACAATTATAGGTTAATTTAGGTTCGGTTTATATTCTAACAAGCACTCAACAACATCGGGCAGAAACTGAAAAAAAAAAAAAAGTTTGGGCAAAACAACAATTGGGACCATTAAATGTCCCAAAACATCGGTAAAAATTGTTAAAATGCCCTACAATTCAAGTAGTAGTAACACATTTTTCGTCATAGAATTTAGAAGTAGGCATTTTCAAGCGCACCAAACTATTTTTAAAAAAAATATTTCTGTTCTGCATTAGATTTGTGCATTTAAGTTTGAAATTTTGTTCAAGCATCTTCAGGGATTAACAAAATATATGTAGGTACTTTATGTCTGAGAAATCTTTTTGCAAAGTTAAGTGAAATTTCGCTGTTTGTTTGCCACAACAGTTCAATAGATCACTAGCATCACAAAATTATTAAGTGTTCTAGATTTTCGAGCACTTCCTCCCTCTTTAAGAGCAAGGGCGCACTCCCATTCTAAATATCGTTAACCCCCCCCCCCCTTTTCAAAAGCAAGAGAGCAAATTTTTCGCCAAGTTGGCGACAAAACTTGGCAACCAAAAGACTGGCGATATATCGCCAAGTGACCGCCAAATTATAACACCACTTGAGTTTGCATCGAAATTAACAATGATTTCCCCCCAAAAAGGTGCAAAAGACCCCTTTAGAAACACCCGAATGCAACCAAAATAGGAGGTGCACAACTAGACCCCACTACGAGTCTATGTACCAAATTTCAACTTTCTAGGACATACCATTTTTGAGTTATGCGAGATACATACGCACATACGCACATACACACATACGCACATACATACAGACGTCACGAGAAAAGTCGTTGTAATTACCTCGGTGATGGTCAAAATGGATATTTCGCGTGTCTATACATTCTTAGGCACTTTTCCGCATGTGGTCGAATCGAAAAAAAACTCAACATTCATTTGGGGGTGAGCAAAATGGAAATTAAGGGCGATTTTTGAGTGAAAATTTTTTCGCGAATACAATACTTCCTTTTTTGTAAAAGGAAGTAAAAACACGCCTTAATTTTTTTTTTTACTAGTTTTTTTACACCCGTTTTAGCCTGATTTTTCTGTGCTTGAAATACCCTAGAAAATTAGCTATATGCTAGCTCTTATTTATCTACATAAAGTACATAACTGTTAAGTTGAATTTTGTTTTTGTAACTTTGCTATAGCAATGTATTGCAACGCTCCGTAAAGTAATGAAAAAATACTAAAGCAGCGAAATGCTTTTAAACTTTTAGAAACATTTAAAAGTCAGCTGTTTTTAATGCTTTTTTTAATATGAGAGCATTAAATTGGTCAGTGAATTTGTGATTTAAAAACAGTAAAATGTAGTATTAGTAGGGAAATAATTTGAGTTGAATGATATATTAAACATTACAGGAGTGGTAATTTTTACATAGGGATATATGGGTCAAATTGATATGGTAAAATATTTCCAGTTTGCTATCTAGCAATATTTTATCTATGTAAGTAATCGTAAAGCTGATTTCAATCAAGAAATAAACAGCTCTAATAGTCAAGGTATAGCAAAACATTATTTAAATATTGATACACATTTTGTAAGATTTTTTGGTTTATCAAAAACAATTTTTGTTTCAATAAATGGATCCAGTTTTGTAAATAACCATTTTAGGTGTTGAGTTCTACTGAAGTGCAGTTCAATACATATTTCATTTGTGTCAGGCATGTTTTGATTTTAAATGTTTAGTAAAATTTACCAGGTACACGCGGCACAAAGTGAAATAGTTCATTTCGTTTACTTAGTCATTTATTGATTTTGTCTTTTTTTTTCTTGAATTCATTTACATTCCTTCATTTATTAATTCACTTATTGATTCATTCTTACTTTATTTTTTTTATTCATTTATTTTTGTTCCTATATTTTTTTCATTTGCTTATTAAGTTTCTATTCATTTATTCATTGTTTATTTCATTTACCTTTGATCAAATTATTTTTAATATACAAACAAGATATTTCATTTAAAAAATGTTTTAATTTTTCACTTTGCCCAGTTGGAATAAAGAAAAATTTGCCACTTTTTTGAAGGTACACATTTACTGCATATATGTATGTATGTATGTATGTATATGTATGTATGTATGTATGTATGTGTATGTATGTATATGTATGTATGTATATATGTATGCATATATATGTATGTATGTATATGTATGTATATATGTATATTTATGTATGTATGTATCAATGCAAATTTTAGCAATTTTCAAAAAATTCCAATTATTCTTTTTGAAAACATCTTATTTTGCTTTGCCTCACAGTTCCCAACCTCGGGAAAAACTTCACTAATATAAGTGAATTCCAAGTTTTCTATTAGTACAAAATATTAATGAAAGTACTACGTCAAAGCACAAAATAACAGTACAAATCCGCACGCACGTGTTTCGGAATTGGAGAATGAAAACATATCAATTTCTCGGGCATTCAAGAGGATTTCCTTTTCTCGCTCCAAATTTGACTAAACATTTTTTAGTACATAGTGTCTTCGTGTAAACAAAAGTTACGTATTGATGTTAGGCCTTTCTAGAAAATTAAATGATAAATTTGAATAGTTTTCTCATTAAAAAGTCCATAAAGGCAGCCTATAAATGAAGACATCAGACGTTACAGCTGATTAGTCAAACCAATCATAATAGTGCATCTTTGAAAAAGACGATGCGAATATTTATACATGACATCTACGTGTCTACCTCAGTATGTCTAATTATCTGAGAAATTGAATTACAGTAGAGCCTCGTTTATCCGACCTTCTTTTATCCGAATCTCTGGTTTATCCCGATCAAATTTGTAAAGTTTTATTCCCATTAAATGTTTCCAAATTTTGATAGTGAGGTGTAAGTCCTCAAAACTTTCGTTTTTTACTGTGAAAAATTGTACAACTCTTGAATAGATCATACAGTAGATAATAGTAATCTAATAAGCAACATAGTGTACTTGGAGCGTCAATCTAACAATTCTGTGGCTGAGCTATTGATGATAAAAGTGTTAGTGCGAAATAATCCTATGTAATTTGATTTCAAAGCATTTTTTTTTTTTTTTTGTAATAAGATGTGTCTGCTAATTAAAGATGTTCTGCTTACCACCCCAATTGACTGGATATTAGTTTTTCCGGATTTCCTTTAGTCCGAATAAACAGGGGTTTACTGTATCTGAAAAAAGTCAGTTTAGGTAATTTGTAAGGGCGTTGCATCTTAGCCGTTGTTAAACAGTACCCCTTAACCAGTGATGTTTCCATAAATTTTTTTGAGGGTAGGTCCCAGTATTCCATTATGTAAGATATGTGTATGCGATTTTATGCATCCTCTCTAAAAAATGTTGAGAGTATACGGCGTATATGGAGCATACGCAATGGGAATACTACTGTCCTTAATTGTTCAGTGATTGCCATATGGAAAAAAAATAATTTTAGAACAGGAATATCAAGCTAAGTAATTTTTGTAGCAAAAGACGGTCCATCTTTTCATTATTTGAAACGGAAAGTTCTGTCGGTTCAAATAGCTTTGATGACTCGACTTTTTTTTTTTAATCTCGCGTTTGACTTGAAGTAAATATTTTTCGACATGTTCCTTCGGTTTTCAATGTTTTGAAAATTAGAACGAACTGTTTTTGCACATCTTGCTGTTTATTCCCCTCCCCTTCAAGTGAAAGTCTTTGTTTTTTTTTCTATTCTAATTTTAAAAATACTTATCCTCACAGCTTCCCCCCCCCCCTTTTTTTTGTTTTTCGTTTTTCCTTTGCATGTTAAATTTAAAGAAACAATGTAAGTTTACTAACTAACAGTACTAGGGCAACGTACTTAGTTGTAGAAAATATTACTTGCTTAGTCAAATTCATATTTCAAATACAAAGATCAATGATTTTTCAGCAATATTAACGTCGAGGTAGCGATTATTCATAAATCTTGAAAACGTCTCAGATTCTTACCAAAACTCCATTATGTTTGTATGTAATCCCCGGGTAAGGTTTTCGGTACGTAGCTTTTTATCTCGCAAAATGACTCTAATAAGGAAAAGTGAGCTAAAACGGGAAAACGTGTTTCATTACCATCTTTTTAAGAACCTTTGCTGTTAAAGTTCTAGGAGCGGCGGAGGGGGGGGGGGGGTGCGCAAGATATCTGTGCAATCTGAACTAAACAATATAACACACTAGCTGCGTTGCCTGGCTTTGCCCGGTCTATTTTGAAAACAAAAATTGTGTCAAGTGACGTATATTCAACAATCAGGCATAAATAAAAGAAAAAAAAATCATCATGCAAAATTTCCCCTCCAAACAATGACGACAATATTAAAATACTTTTAAGAAATTAAAATAAAATGAGAAAGATGGATTTAAAAAGCATAACCATGGAAACGCAAAATAAAATAAGTTTCAGAATTGAAAATGAGAAAGATGGAAATAATGGATTCAAAAAGCGTTACCGTGGAAACGCAAAATAAAATCGTTAAAAACTTGTATAGAAAACAGATTTTTGAACTTCATTTAATTCGCTTGTAACTTTTTTGTAATGAAGATAGAGGGTTAAACTTCCGACCATAGGTCGAGTTAGATCTGGAGTAAAAAAGTAGCTCTTTTCAATGGTGTCAAAAAGAAGATTGTAGGACAATTCCTTCACTTTTTATTGATAAATTTAATGAAGAAAGAAGTGCCTAAATTTCAGATAAGCCTAAACAAATTCGAGCTAAAAACGTAAATAACTCCCGCCGCAATTAAGTTAGAGCGTTGGAACAAATTGCGTAGAACGCGGAAAATTCTTCCCTTTCCAACGATATATAATATTACTAATTGCGAGTAATTTTTAACCCCCATATTAGTTAATTTATGTGAAAATTGGGCCTAAATTGGAATAAAAAAATAACTATTCATCGAATTTTTTTCGAACTGGTCTGCAAACCTTCTCAGGACTTAAAGGAACAAATTGTGAAGATTTCAGCGAAATCGGCCGGGTAGTTCTCGAGTTTTGCGAGTTCAAACACACATACGTTTTTTGGACACTTCATTTTATACTATGTAGAGATATTGTTGATTGCGTGCTTTTATTGGCTATCTATCTATTTAAAAGAAATGAGTGCTTTAGAACTTAAACGCGATAGTCGTATTTGTCGTTATATCGCTGAAAATATCCCGATTTGTATCTAGTTTTATGTTGTAGAAATGTATTACCTTCCCCCCCTCCCCCATAATTATATTTAAGACTGATGACTGATTTGCTATGCTCTTTGGAAACCCACCAATATCGTAAGACAGACTTCAATATCCAGGATTTTATTTGTCTTAACAATCAAATATGCAAACTACTTTAAAAATTGCAAACATGTGTTTCAGAAAATGTTGGTTAATTCATTTGGTGATAATTATTCTAATTTCGAAAACTCAGAGAGTAGTCCTTTTATGTTTGAAAAAATTTGCAGTAAAATTCTTTAATGATTTATTATATCCCTCTTTTGCTGGAATTGTGGGACTTTAAAATTCACACTCTATGCACAAATTTAAATTCCTTTCTGAAAAATATCAACTTATTTTAGCATTAACTTACTTGGATAAAGCTTTTCAGGACAGTAAAAATGTTTAAAGAAAATTCTACAGAATTGTTTTTCAAATTCTGTCTTATTTTCGGGACGAAACTTACAAACGAGTTCGTGGTTTGTGAGTTAGAAAAATGTTGACATATTGGGAAGTCTTTTCGTAATAACATAGCAATTTTGCAAGAAAAACGCATTGTTTTACTTTTG
This sequence comes from Uloborus diversus, assembly GCF_026930045.1. Lineage (NCBI taxonomy): Eukaryota > Metazoa > Arthropoda > Arachnida > Araneae > Uloboridae > Uloborus > Uloborus diversus. Next base: position 253,699,380 of record NC_072731.1, read on the forward strand.
CTCTTGAATAGTTTATACTTTAGTAAACATATGAGGGGAAGATTAATTCAGATTGGGGGTAAACTCCGAGTCAAATGTACTAATTTGTCACTGAAAAATGTCAAATGAATTTTCACTGAAAAATACTGCTATTTTAATGAATTTTTTCAAAAATTACATGTGGGTTAAATTTCTTAACTCATTTTGTAAACTTGCATCAAAAATTCTTGAAAGTTGCTGCTGATGATCAAAAAGAGTAATTATTCGTATAAAAGCTTGGAAGTATATGCTTGAAAAACTGAGAATTTATTCTTTTTTTTCTGAAAAATGCTTGAAAAGTTTTTAAACTGCAGATAAAGATGCAGGCGATGCATTAAAGTGTTTGAACTCGAATATTTGAGCGGTTAACCTCTTGTATTATACTCTTTTCATACAAAAGGTTAATTACGCTTTGATTAATTGGTATCAGAATTGTCATGTTTTCTGACCAAAATTTTTTTCATTGTGACTCAACACGTTTATAGAACGGACCGTTTGTGACTGGGATTAAACAAATATGTTTATTTTTTTTCTTTCATATAAAATTTCAATTATTAAAGTTAAAGTAGTTAGGTAGCTTAGGTAATACTTGAATAAAATAGCAGAAACTTTTTCCTACGGGTCTATTTATTTGTGTTTTTGTATGATGAATAAATATACTCAATGCACTGTAATTATTAATTGCGAGTAATTATTACTCGTGTCAAAAAAGTGGCACATTGTATAGCTTTGCTGTTTTTAGTGGTACGCTGTTCAAAGAAGAAAAAAAGAAGCAAAGCTGATTTATCAATTTCTAAGCTTTTTTCTTTTTAAATAAGAATTAAACTTCTTTCCAGAAATCTGTTCTAAATTTTTATCCTTCAATCTAGCTTCGAGTATATTATAAAATTGCTATAAATGTGTTTGCATTTATGTTATTTATTATTATTAGTTTTTAAGAATCATTAATTTTTAAAAAGTTTAAAAAAAAATAACTTAGGCACATGACGGAAAAATTTGAAACGTAATAGCCAAAAAATTTTGACACTTAAATTTTTCTAAAAATATTTAAGAACCACTTTTATTTCCGGCATTACTTTATAAAAAAAAGTCAAATTTTACTTAAAATTTAACTTTTAAAAAAAAGTTAAATTTTTCTTAAAATTTGTATAATTTTGTAAGTAAATTTTACTTTGTTAGGTTAATCTTTTGAAACTTAGTTGTGAGTGACTGTATTTTAAAAGTTGTGTGAATTTTCACTTCTTTTAGGACGTAATTTATGCAAATTAATGAACGCAAATCTTTTGCTCTTCATTTGTTAAAGTACTTTTGTTAAAAAAACGCTGTCTGAAAATATAGTCATTAACTATTTTTTCCTTAATTACTGTGCATTGAAATTTAAAAATTTAAACTATATAAGTAGAATTTGAAATTTGTTTTAATACATCTTATAAAATTTTTGTTTTATTGAGCGTTGTTGTTGTAATTTTAGTTTTCATCGAAGAAAAGCGGAGGTCTGTAATGATCCTATTGTAGTTGAAAAGTTTAATGTACTTGTCAAGTATCACAAAAAAAAAAAAAAAAAACTGCAGCCAAAAAAAAATATAAAAAAAATTGCAGCTTAAAAAAAAAACAAAAAAAAAAAACAAAAGACTGGGGGGAAAAAATAAACCCCTTCAAAAAAAAAAAAAAAAATGCTGCCAAAAAGAAAATCCCGCAAAATAAAGAAATAAAAAGAAAAAAAAGAAAAAAGAAATGCTGGGGAAAAACTAACCCCGGGAAAAAAAGTGCAAAAAAAAAAAAAAAAAAGAAAAAGTGCTGCTAAAAAATGGTGCTTGACAAAATTAAAAAATGTTGTTCATATTGTATTTCCTGATTTTGTGACAATATTTATAGAACTTGTAGGAAAAAGGAATCTGGAATCGTTCGTAAATGGGATTTGACAATCAGCAATCTAATGATCCTTATTCAATATGAATAATTTTAAAAGCTATATGACGATCAAGTATTCAATTGACTTCGATGTTTGTATATTGTAGAAGCTTTCTGAAAAAGTAAAAAATGTCATAACTTTTTAATTGATGCTATGCATTTTTTCCATGTTTTTAATATTGTTTTTAGGCAAAGTATTAGAAAATTAAATATTTCATTGTATTTGTTTTCGCTTATAACTATTTAAAAATGCAATTTAACGAAACCACTCAAGCTGCTAGAAGTAAAGAAACCACGATCTTCCCAACGCAAGTCAAAAAGAGCAGAAAAAAATTTTTGCAATTGTTTGAAATAAAACTTTGCAGAGAGAGAACATTGTGGATTACAGACAAAACTAAATCGACTAGCAATCTAACGGGACACATCTGTTGCTGAAAACAGATGTTAAAAATACAGCAGCAAAAAACTGATTCTAGAAACTGTTGCTGTTACACACAAAAAAAAATATTTCACTGAAAGGAGGAAAGAACAAATTTCCGATGATTATAATTCAAACATAGAAGAAACTACGAAAATTGCTGTGGCAAGTGGTCCAGTGATTTACGAAACTAAATATGTCGTATACACTATGAAAACTCACCCGTTGAAGTTTAAATTATAGGACATTTGATTTAAAATAAAATCTTATATAAGCACACTATTGATGTGTGAGTCAAGATCGGTGTCCGAAAACCTCCACTCAAAAAAAAAAAAAACAGCAATCTGAACACGTTCCCATTGGTGCTTATGAAAATATTTATAACAGAATGTCATAAAATAGATTTTAAGAGTATTCCCTTGCCATGATTAATTTGAAGGGAAACAAAACTTCAACACTTTGTGATATTTCCCGTGCAAAAAATCGTGAATATGCTGAAATATGTGCTTTCATGTCTGGTACATGAAAAAACCATTTGGTTGCGTAGTGGCTAGGGCCTTGGACTCGGAATCGGAGGACTCTGGGTTCGAAGCCTGATGCCAGTAAGTATCACGGATTACATGCAAAGTTTTAGCACGGAGTAGATGCAAAGTGTTTACAGCTCAAATCAGTGGATCCTAAGGTCTTGTGTTCGGTCTTAGCAGTCATCATGGGTGTAAAGTTGCTTGAATTCCTCCCGCTTCCCCCGTCAGAACTATGTCTAAATGGTGAAGCTGGGGCTACCATCTATGGAGGCGGTATTGGGCTGCTCTTCATTTGGAGGTCTCACAAGAGCTGTTGCCATCTGCCTAAAATGGAGGGAGAAGTTTAACGCTTCTACAAATGATGCTGTTTGAACTAAGCAACAAACTCTCCATGAAAAACTCTTTTTTAATAAGTTTGACTCGGTTCCAAGCTGAACAGTCGATTTCGATTCCGAGTCAAAACTGACTACAACTGTATTTATGTCGAGGACTGCATACTAAGTGCCTTGCCTCCATTATTTTTTATACCAATAGATGGCAGCACCATCACCGGATCGAACAGTTAATGAGAATTTAGAACTAGACTAGGAGCTAATAGCTACCTGGTGCTAGCACCCCCAGAGGTATCGTTTCACTTGGAGGACATTGAGACCACGAGCATATTTAGCGTCGCACAGTCCCCTTTAATGACGACGGTGGGGTCTTCGACCATCGAGGTTCGAACTCAGGACCCTCCGGCCCCGAATCCGACACTCTATCGATCGGGCTACCACGGCCCCAGCTGAACAGTCGATTTCTTCTTTACTGTCACCTCTGAAAATCGCTGGAAAGAAGAGCAACATAAGGACTGATGCTATCTGACTTTGTATTTTTAAATTACATTTGAGTCGGTGTGAATCAAAGGGATGCAAGTGGCGAAATTAAAAATTTGGAGATAACCAATTAAAATGGTAAGAGAAGCTCTCCTCTGTATTGGAGAAAGAACTAGTACTAGTAGTCCTAGTAGGTGGTGCAATACAGCATGACTTAGCAAAAAAAGAATCAGTGAAAGCCTGCCTAGGGTCTGAACTTTGAATTCGTTACACACCTTTGCTTCTCACTGCGACATTTATTATTGTAACTGTTTCTAAGTGTGTTTATATAGATTACATATTAACCCCTTCCAGTACGGTTGGTTATTGACATATTTAGCATGAAATAAGTTTAATTTTTATGGAAAAGCAAATTTTATGATCAGAACGCTTTTGTAAAACAGAAGTGGTAATTCTGATTTTAATTGTTATATGATAATAATTAATTGTAATTTGTTTTTAGTATCAATTAATTGTAATTTGTTTGATGTTCCTTGCGGAATGTCAAAAAAAAAAAAAAATGAAGTTAAACTAAGCAAATCTCAAATATGCTATATACCTAATAGTTGTTCACCTTGTTAGAGTGAGTTACCTATTCATAATCTAACTAAACTATCAATATCACATTGAACAGTAACTTGAATAGCATGACGACGAAACTTCGTCGTCCTTGTACGTCCTGACGAGAAAACTAGGTGACGAGTTAAACTTGGAATCGTCAGTTTACTGCAAGGGGTTAATGTGATTTTTACTATTTGCCGATTGTCAACTCCCTAGAAATAAAAATATCTAGGATCTTTTTAAAATATTATGAGATGGTTGAACATTGCTTCAATATCATAAAAACTTTTATTTTAGTCATAAAATATCATAGTTTTTTTATTCTTCAGCGGAAAGGTTTTAAAAAAAAGTTTTTGTTTTTTAATTACGAGGATTTAAATAGTTTTACTACTGATTACTTGTTTTCCAGCCACAAACGTGGTAAAGAGTCTGACGTTCGCTATTCTTCTTCTTCTTTTTTTTTTTGAATGTACAATAACGCATACATTATTAAATCGGTTAATTAGGTTCTCACTATTCCCAGACTTTCCAAGCATTTCTCAGTCAAGATAATTCTCAGTTTGTGACAATCCTTTAAAAGTCGAAGTTGTAGTACAGAATGAGCACAAACGATGGACGCCATTTCCGAAAATCCTATTTTCGAAGTTGGTTCACACATTGCAATAAGTGATACTTGAATTCAAAAAATATTCGAATTTTTGCAATAAAGCTCAATTCTCCAAATGCGCAATCTGAAGAACTCACTGTGGAAATGTTAAGCAAAATATGCTCGATGTTGGAACCCTTTGTTGCACGACATCGTCTAACCTACAATCCAGTTTGTTCCACACATTATGTCGTATCATACTGCCAAGGAATCCCAATGCTGCATAAATGCGATCTTGAAGATTTGCAATGTTTTCGGCATCGGGAGTTGGTATAGCTTGACCACGAAGAGAAGGCGGATGACTTCAAGCGAAACCTCATTTTGTATCATTTGTAATAGGTAGAATCAACCAGAAAGCACCTAAAAGTGAGAGTCGTTCTCATTGATCCTATCTATCACAAAATAATTACAATCAACCTATTACAAACGATACAAATGATGTGTTTGCTTCAAGGTCAGCCGCCTTCTCTTCGCGGTCAAGCTTTAGTATCTTTGATGTAAAGTTTGACCACGGAGAGATTGCGGATGACCTTGACGCGGGAACATTTGTATTAAGTTATTATTTTGTAATGGATAGGGTCAGCGAGAACGCGCCTCTTACAAATCGGCGCTTTCTGGCTGCTACTATTACAAATGATAAATGTTTTCGTTATAAGGTAGCCAGCCTACCGTCTCTCCGTGGTCAAGCTTTAAACCTAGGCAAAAAAATCACACGGCATGGGGAACCAGCTGGATTGCAGGCTAGATACGGCTAGATCTTGTAACGGGGTCATACATCGAACATTTGAAGCTGAAAAAAAAACTTTGTATATTTCACCAACGGACCTGCAGTAGTTTCGAAATTTTGGTTTTTTGAATTCGGGTCTATCATTTGTGCTTACCCTGTATATTATAAATTTTCTGAACGAGTGTACAAAGAGCTGTAAAACAGCTCTACAAAGTGTAATTCTATTTTTGATGTGTGCATTTTATTGAGTGAGATTCTGTAAAATAGCAGCAAAGGTTCTGCAAAGCGTGAAAATTCAAATATTGACAATAGAGAACAAAATGAATGTCTAAACGGACAACCCGTTGTTGACGTTGATTCGAATGTAATCGGGAGGTCACTAGGACCTCTCAAAAATTTCCTAATTCGGTAAATTTGTTGACGATTTAGAAAATTTGGAGACAATATTGAAAGTTTGATCTGTTTTTTTAATCCTTAAAATTGCTTTCATCATTTGGTAAACTTGTAATTTTATTAAGAAAATTGAGAATTTTCCCCCTCCCAAAAATTTTAGTTCGGTGTGCACCTGAATGAAAAATTCAGAGGAAAATCTGCAAAAGTAAATCAATGTGCTTTTCAAGTAAAACTGTTGGCTAGCTGGCTTTGAAGATCGCTAATAGTGGCTCGGAGTTATGCCCTCAAGATTTTGTCCTTGGTGTAATGAAACAGAGAAGGTTAGTTTTCAGTCATCAACAATAGATACAGCAAAACAGGATCAATAAAATGCTTTAAATCACAACGATAAAAAGGGGAATAATGAATCTATTTAGAAAGGAACAATCGACGCTTTTAAAATTTTCGATATTAAAGAAAAAACATCTAAAACAGTGCTCGGAAGAAAAATGTCTCATAAGCAACTAAAAAACCAGAAAAGGAAGTAAAATTCGGGAAAAAATAAAACGTAGTTCCTCAGAGCAAAAATGGTTAAGAACCATTTTGAATTTTCTTTAAATTCTGTTTTAAAAAAAGGCGATATTCAAAAGTTCCCTTTAAAATTTTCCCCAAAGCATAGCAAAAATAGGGTCCTGTAAGATGAAATGAGTTTTTCACTATTTTTATTTATTTTTAGGGAAAAGTGATTATTTTTTGAAACTATCCCGAAATTCGGAAAATTAAATTAAAATTCAAAATAAATATCGCTTACATCATGATTGAGTCGATTCGAAACAGGCAAAAATAGAGCACTTGCGCTGAAATGATATTTAGAAGGACCAAAGATTCAAAGAAAACAGCCACTAGACTAAATTTTAGAGTTTGCTATTTGAGATGTAAGAGCTAACTAACTACGGGACTACTTCTCAGCGAAACTTCTTGACTGTCAGAGCGTAAGTTTAATCAATGAATCGCGCGCACCCTCCGATACTCAGGTGACTTACTGTTTTAGATTACTAGCAAAAAATACCCGGCGTTGCCTGGGTCAATAATTATGAGAAACAATCGTTACTTGCCCTTGTTTTCTGTTTTACGCGAAAAAATTTAAAACCTTTTTGACGTGATTAAAAATCGAGCTTCTTCCTTACTCATTCAACTAAAATAACAATACGTATAAAGAACAAAATAGTATTCAATTAGAAACGAAAGCACGACATTTAAGCATATACAAATTTGAAGAATTTCCGAAATATGAAATTAAACTTTACATGTTTAAAAAGATTTATCTGTTAGTACTTTTTTTTAATCTAAAACCTTCTCTGTATGGCTATTGATGTACGAACTTATTTAAAAAAATGTAGCCGCCCGTGTTCCCCTTACACTTGCTTTAGTTATTTTGGGAAATTTTAATTTTTGTGAACAATTGGTGCGGTTTAAAATCTTACCAAATTTGCGAGAATCATTTTGGGACACTTTCGATAACACTCCCCCTCCTTACTAATTTTTATTATAGAAATATTGTTGCCAAATGCTGAGATACTTTTGGTCAAAATAAAATGGCGCTAAAAAGTTTTATCCGAAATGTTTCCAAAATAAGTAGTAAAATTTGGCGATTGTTTGAAATCGTGCAAAAAGAAAAATTAATGGAAGTTTTTGTGCGGTTTATGGATTTGCCTAATTTAGTTGTTGAATTATTTTACACAGTATTTTTTTTTAAGTACCTTTGATTGGCAATATTTTGTTTATATGGTGAAAGCTGAGAAATATTATTACGTAGTCTTTGGGCTCAAAAACAGCGACAATGGAAAAAAACTGCCAAATGCATCAGCTACTGAAATCTTTCTGAAAAAATTCTGGCGAGCAAGGGTCCAATCAGCATAAATAATAATAATAAACCATTAATTACATAAGTTCCGTTTAAAAGTAAAATGATCAGCCAAATCCATTTATTTTTAGCCAATCTTGTGGAAAAACGTTACTTTAAGATTTGACTTGAGAAAAGCCTCAAAGTCAGACGAAACGCAAAAATATTCAACAATACAACAATTCTTGGGAGTTGAGATGACACACTAAATAATGACTTGGGTTGATGAAAGCCTTCGAACAAGGAACAAAAAAGCTCATAACTCGTTTTTTATACAACTTAGAAACTTCGAACAGATGCTATCTTCAGCAGAAAAATTGGCGCTTTCGATGGACAATATAATGTCAATATGTACACGTTTTTTTCCACCCCTATATTGGGCATTTATGCGAAAAAAGGGACTAAAATTGGAATAAAAAGGGAATCTTAAATGTTATGCATTTTTAAAAACTAACGAATAGCTGCTTGTGTTTTTTCAAAACAGAAGTTTGTTGCCGATATATTGCTGCATTGTGTACTTAGCTTTGCATGTATTGGCGCAGCAATTTGTTTGATGCCACAGGCAAGCTGTATGGCATACGGACTTTAGCATGTAGGACTTAAGCGTGTTTATTAACTCTGCCCAAGCGTTCTTTCATAATTCTCAAAACTATAATTTTTACTTGAAGTCATCAAAGTACTTTTTTCACTGACAGAGCTTTCCTATTAATAATGGTTATGAGGCCGTGGCCCGTTTTCTTAGGTCTGAAAACGTAGTTATTTATTACAGTACTAGAGGACCCGACAGACGTTGTTCTGTTCAAACTTTGTATATTTGAAAAGATATTAAATTATAATAAACTATCAAGTGTTTGAACCGTTTTGTTGAAAAAAATAAGTAAAAAGAAAATTTTTTAAGCTGCTTGGTGTCAAAATTATAAAGGTAAAAACAGTTTTCTGAATAAGGCGAAAATCACTTATTCCCCCCCCCCTCCCGATGTAAAATGAACACATTCTTCAACTAAAATGACTGAAAACTCTTTAAAAACGAAAAAAAAATTCCTTGCAATTTGAAATACTTCGCCAAATAAACAAATACATTACATTAACAGTAGCTTTAAAGTGTAAACAAATGATCACGCAACTCTATTGTTTACAGTCAAAGTCGCCAAGCCACCACGTTACTGTAATCCAGCTGATCAGCGAACGAAACCACTTCTGACCGATTAGCGGTCCGATATTTTGAACGAAAACTTTTTAAACTTCATATATTGCCTAATTTGTTCTATCCGACAAACATAAAGATCTTCCTCTGCACTGATCTTTTGTGTACAGAACTACCCTGTTGTAATTTATCTGTATGAAAATAAAAAAATTTCGTCTTTAAATTCCATCATCTTTTCTTTTAATAATGTGCTAATTAGTTGGATAATCCTTAAAGTATTCTTGACATTGGTGCCAAAACTCAGATGGATTTGAGCCGAGAAACAAATGTTGCTAGGTACGGTACTTTCTGATCATTTGGTTAGGAAAACCTGACGACAGAACACACGTTTTGCGTGAACCTTCCAGTACTTAACTTTAAAATATATCTCGGGACCTAAAATCATTGCTTTTAAGAAATGAAGGCTTCAATCTCTTTCTCTACGTTCTATCTATTCTCAATTGACATATCACAGTAGGAAATTTCATTTCAAAAAGCAGAGCTGGCTTTCTTATTGTTCTTTGGCAACGGATTAAATATTTATTTTAGTTCTCGTTCAACAATACGTTAAAATAAATATTAATCATTTGGAAGATATATCCATCCAATGTTTAAATTAATTAACAATAACGTTTCCGATCCGATCCATCGCGCTTCGAAACCATGCTTGCCACAACTTAATTACACACAAAAAATTTGATCGAAATCGGTCCAGCCGTTTAAAAAGCCTTATGGTGACAAACGTCCGCACAGAAGATTTTTATGTATTAAGATTTAAAGCTTTTCAAATACTGAAATATTCAGATGTATTTTCTAAGAAAAACCACGCAGTATTTAACTTGGTACCTATTCAAAAGAAGAAAAAAATGTATCTTGTTTTCAGCTCTCTTTAATTTATGTCGGAATTTCATTAACATTTTCTTAAGGGAAAAAAAACCCAAATTTAACGATTTCTGGCATGCTTTATTCTTATTGCTCGTATGAAAAAAAAAAGCTAATTCACCTAAAAAAAAACTTCTGAAGTTTAGGAAATGATTTGATTTCAAGTTAAAACGTGACATCTTGGTGGTATAACTCCCTTGAACAGTAAATGTCTTGTAATTTATGCTTGTGCATTAGAGCATTTATAAAATTGTAAAATTCGAACTAACTATTAATTTACTCAATTTTTGACAGTTGCTTTTCTTCCGATCGTTCAAATCGCTTTTTCGCATGAATAAGGAATTTCTTATTTTCTGTGAGATGTCCTCTTTATATACAGTAGCTGTACCCGATGCGCGTTGCTACGCCAACAAAAAATACATCATTATACTGATTTTCATGACAATCGGTTGAACGGGGCAGAAGTTGCTACTCTGCAGTGCCACCTGGTGGCGAGTGGCTTCAATGAGCATATTATGCACCTTCTCCGTGGAAAAATACATATATATATAGCAATTTTCATAATAATCGGTAGGTATCAAGTGGAGCCGTGACTATACTCAAATTTTGTACTCACGCAGTTTGCAAGATCAATCAATCGCTAAAAATATCAAATAGAAAAAGTTTTAAATCCCCCCAAAACAATAAAGAAAGAATTTATTTGTTCAAACTCAAGAAAAATGGCTTCTTATCAATGAGATCTTTCACGCGAATTAATTTCTGCAGCCGATAATTTTATTCGTATTTATCCAATGGATTGTGACTTAAATTGGAATAAAACGAGCTGATGTGTGCATCACATGACTTCCTTTTACTCCAATTTAATGTCATTTCCCCATTATTCGCTATTTTAATGTGATTCAATATTTATTCTCTAAATATCACCAACAATGGCCAAATTGAAACCAAAAAAAAAAAAACTCCGCCAAATTTGTCGCCGTTGGCGACAAAACTTGGCGACCAAAAGACTGGCGATATATCGCCAAGTGTCCGACAAATTATAACGCCACTTGAGTTTACATCGAAATTAACAATGATTTCCCCCCAAAAAGGTGCAAAAGACCCCCTTAGGAACATCCGAAAGCAACCAAAAGGGGAGATGCACAACTAGACCCCACTACGAGTCTATGTACCAAATTTCAACTTTCTAGGACATACCATTTTTGAGTTATGCGAGATACATACGCACATACGCAGATACATACAGACGTCACGAGAAAAGTCGTTGTAATTACCTCGGTGATGGTCAAAATGGATATTTCGCGTGTCTATACATTCTTGGGCACTTTTCCGCATGTGGTCGAATCGAAAAAAAAAACTCAACACTCATTTGGGGGTGAGCAAAATGGAAATTAAGGGCGATTTTTGAGTGAAAATTTTTTCGCGAATACAATACTTCCTTTTTTGTAAAAGGAAGTAATAAAAAAGGAACTATCGATCGGATTTTTTTTTTCGAACTGGTCTGTAAACATTCCCAGTACCAAAAATAACAAACGGTGAAAGTTTCAGCCAAATCTGCCGGGTAGTTTTCGAGTTCATGGATGACATACAAACATTCATATATATATATATATATATATATATATATATATATATATATATATATATATATATATATATATATATATATATATATATATATATATATATATATATATATATATATATAAAACATATAAACGATCAGTTGCTAATAGTTAAAAGCGAATTTCTACAATTCTTCTCGCTTCTTAAAACTGCTCTTGCATCCATCAGTGCTACTGTGACATAATTCATTAATTTCCTGGTTTTTCAAGTATCTGACACCTTTAAAAAAAAGTGTTTTTCCTAAAGAATATTGGAATCTAAGACAGTTTAATTTACAGAAGAAAAACGTCGATTAAATTTAATACAGATCAATTATCTTGTGTTAGGAATTTCAGAATGGTAGGGCAAAGTGAAATATTTACTCTGCTTTTAGCGCCACGTATCTGGTATTTTTTAACAATATAGTAACACATGTAATCTGTTCCATTCATGAAAAAATTACCTCTGAAAATCAAAGCATGTCATAATACAAGCATTTTGCAAAAATGATGTTCAAGTTGTAATATTTTATTGTAAGGCAAAAAGAAATTTTTGTTATCAAATGATCAAGTTCTTGTAAGTAACATTTTAATGTTACTAAAGACCCACTTATTTTCGGTGCCATATTTATTTAGTTAATATTAAGCTTATTTGCATTTTAAACATTTTGCACAATTAATCAAGTGCATACGGAGCAAAGTGTTAATTTCGTTTACTCGTTCAATCATTAACTAAATCACTTACGTCTTCATTCGTTAACTAATTTACATTCCTTCATTTAGTCGTTCTTATTTATTCATTAATTCACTTACTTTCATACTTTCGCTATTTTATTTTCTCATTTTCTCATGCATTAATTAATTAGTTTGTTGTCTCATTATCTTTTCATTTATTCATTCAACTTTTTATTTGCTCATTCATTTAGTCAAAATACACTCTAATAGAAAATATTTCATGCAAAAATATTTTATTTTTCACTTTGCCTCTTGAAAGAAGAAAAAAAAAACATTAAATTTTCCACTGTTTTTTAAGCACAAATTTACTACCAAAAATAAAAAAAGGTTTCAATGCAATTTTAATTATAAAACACATTTTCTTTTCATACTATATTTTTAAAAACTAATTTCCAATTTGTTCATTTTGAAATAGCTAAGTCATCTGAATTATTTCACTTTTCCCCGCATTCCTCTACATGCCTTCAAATATATAGTTAAAAGAAGATAAATAAAAATTTGGTGGGTTTTTTTTTTTTAAGACTTAACAGTTAATTGAATTCTATTGAGTTACCAACCATCCACAATGCAAAGTCAGCCTTTACAAACGCAATTGATGTGTTGTGGGTATTTCATTTGTTGAGAAGATTGTATTTCGTAAAATATTTTTCAATGTCATAGTCGCTTCAATCAAATATTTTTGATTCTCTGTGAGCCTTTTAAAGCTATTAAACTGCATATCGATGAAGAGCGCATTAAAAAGATAATATTACATTTTGTTAACAAAATTAAATACAAATTTTAAAAAAATCACCGTACTCTTGGCAGCTGCGCACATATATTTAAAACACATGCACGATTAGGGATTTTAAAACCCATCATATGAAAAGCATTAAGAATTGCGAATTCCTATTTGAAGGCTATCGGGTTGATCGATTCTTCTAGGCGGATTGATTTTTTGGAATGTTTGGATTTCTTAGGGATAAGTCATCGTATTAAAAACAGTCTAAAACATGTAAGTGGGTTGGTTACAAAATCAGCTAACCTACATGAAATACACCACCAGCTCAGTCATTTCCAGCCGAGGACTGCAGTTTCGTGCTTATTAGCACCAGTTTTAGCCCCCTAGCTTTAGCCCTGGCTATTGGGCGGTAATTTATTGAATATCAGCTAAGGTGTTTCATACCTCGTCGGTGGGGAGCGATTTTCTGAAGCTTTTAAATACAAAAAATATCAACAAGCGTTCTGAACCTTACCAAATACTCAAAGTATATGCATAGAATTGTGCATATATTTTTTTAATTTGTACATTGTTTTATTCGCATTCTAACAAAAACTGGATTCTGGGTTTTTTAAACATCACAGTCGAAGCTGATTTTGCTGACGCTACGAGCTATCAACACACGCATTTTATCCAACGTCGTACTGCGTTTTTTTTTTTTTTTTTTAAGAGCTTTTTAGCGAGTTTGACGCAGAAAGATGACACCATGTAGGCGAATTAAATGAGATTCATTCTTCCCTATTTCACTTGGATTTCATTGGGAAATATATCTTGAAAAATCATTCCATTTTTCGTTTCAATACAGTCGAGTCCCGACTTACGCGAAAGGTCTTGGAACGCATCCCTCGCGTAAGTTGAAATTTCGCGTTGTGGAAAAGGGTATGTGTAAAAACTTTTATAAACATACCCATACGATTAAAGACACTTGTAAATACCACCTCAAAATGTCAAAAGCGATTTCTTAACTGTACATTACTGTTTCTTAAATAAAAAATTCAATTTTTATTTATTGTATTAAAAAAAAGTTTTATTTAACATAAAAAAAACTGCTACGATGCACAAAATCAATGATCAACGGGAAAGGCAGACGTAAAATAAACCACTACGGTACGTATATTATGTAGTAAGAAAAACAAATGCACTATAGTTGTTGAAACTTTCTCTTTTTCCTTCTATCTTCACAAACTTTAAATGAAACAGCGCTCTTAGGTGCCATTATATTTCATTAACTTTCCCATATAGAATGAAAAACATAAATGTAAAATGAGGAGTAGTTATTTGTAAAAGCGATGTTCAGACTAGTACGGTGTGGGAACTTCCGCTCTCAGTGATGCCAAAGGGATAAAGGTCCATTCAAGAAAAAACCGCGATTCCCTGAGGAAAATTTTCATGTTGCGGAAGAAGAATTTGCGTTAGGAATAGAAAATTTTACCTGGGAAAAAATCGCGTTATAGCCATTTCGCGTAAGTCGGATCGTGTTGTAGCGGGAGTCGACTGTATTTAGGAAAGAGTTTTTAACAGGGTTACAGAGTCGTAAGAAAAATGGCACCCTCTGGAAGTTTAGAGCCTCCAATCCTTTACCCTAAAATCAACCTGACTCTTACTCTGTAATTCAATCATGATTAAAATCTTGATTTAAATCAATCGATTTAAATAAAGTGATTTTTTTAACAAAATCATCAATTAAAATCAGCTGATTTTATTTTTAAAAATTAATTTTGCATTTTAAATTCGAAACACTCATTTTTAGAGGCGGAACTATAATATAGGGAGTCCAATCATTAGCTTAGCAAAAGCTGGCCCAAAGACCCCATGTCACGTGACTCAACAACGACGAATGGTTGGCACGTTTTGCGTGAAACAAACTAAAGGAACCTGATTTCTTCCAATGCTTTGCTTTAAAATCTATCACTTGACTTGGGGACTAGGATTTAAGAATGTAAGTCTTCGCTCTCTTTATTTTATCTCTTCTCAATGCACTCATTCAAACTGAGTCATATTTTCTTTTGCTTTATGCAGTGTCCAGGGGTGTACAGTACATTTCAGTGAAATAAGCTGCGTTTATTCCCGTGAGTGATTTAAGCAATAATCTTGTGTTACGTATTCGCGCAGTGATTGTGCTGTTTTTAGATTTTAGATTGTCCTAGTTGTATGCCGAGCAGCAGAATTGTCTTCAGTAGTCTGCGATGCAATTGCAAAATCCAAAAGTAGTCTGCCAGATAGTCCCACCTTACATTAATCGTAAAATCTAGATCTGCTCCGAGAAATACTTAAAAGTAAGATGCTAAACTTAGAAACTAAAAGTTCATGCCATCTGTGGATTATATTCCTGAAAATCAGATACAAATATTTGTTCGCTGAAATTAGATTTTTCCCTTCCTCTACTAAGAAATAATCTAAAGACTGTGTCAAGAATTTAGGACAAACATTGCAGCGTCGCGCTGTTTCTGATAGAAAGGATTGTATGCTGTAGAGAGAACTATGATCCGGTTAAACCATAGACTAATAATAAGAGTAGAACGAGCTTTCCCAGACTTGCTGATAAAACAAATTGGTTCATGGATACATCATGTGACTGGTGGAAGGCTTGGCGAAAACTTTGGCAGCATGGTTGCTAGATGGCAACATTATCTATAGTTTGGCACTCGACATGTATTTTAAGACGTAATGTGTTTTCATGACAATTTTTTTCCAGGTGCAGAGATTAAACTTTCTTTTAGTTATGCATTATTTTGACATTAGTTAATTTTTGATCACAGTTTTCAGTAACTTTTATTTCATTTGGAACTGCTATGTCAGCGTCGGCGTGAACGTAATGGCGTAAACGTTTTGCGTTAACGCAAAAATGTACTAATCGGTATCTTAAATTGAAATTGTAAGTAAAAATCTTACCGTTTGTCGATTCTTTTTTGGGCGCTTGCATCTTTAATTGCATAGAGTTATTGAAATTGACTAAAGAAAATGCACAGTATTATCTAAACAAAAAACTCACTACATTAACAAAATATTTACAACTTAGAATATCTAATTTACAAATAAAAGATGTCCATAATGTCCATAAAAGATCATTCTTCCGTGTTCCATCAATTCTATTTTATTTCTCGCGAGCGTTGATCGTCTGCTATGATCAACGCCCGTTGTTGCTAGGATATCCACCAGTCACATGGTTTGGTTTATGAGCAGCAAAAGGGTTGCCATAGCTCGGTCTATTCTTATTATTAGTCTATGGGTTAAACAGAACTTGTTTGTTGGTTGAAGTAAAAGGGTAAAATAATTATAATGCTACATTACATCATTTTACTAAGCGTCGATTCTTTTTTAAAACAAATCATGCAACTTAAGCACAGTATGGCTGTGTCAGATGTATAGAGATCTGAGATTGGAAGATCTTGAAAAAAATATATATATTGGCACATCGCCAGTAGCCGTTATCGACGAAGCAAACCAATTTTCCTCACCCTATTCGAACAAATTTAATCTTTTAAATTTTCCCCAGCGGAAGTCATTTTTCCTAAGTCACAATTTACCGTATCAGTAAATTGTGACTGATACAAAAACGAATTGATAAACGAATGAACCAAGGGATAAAGGTTTCCTTTTCTAGTTCGATACAATCAATCACTGAACAATTTAAAATTTATCCCTAAAATTAATTTCAACATAGTCTTCTGAAATTCTAGTTCATACCATTACATAGCGTGGATTTTGAATGAAAAGAAACGAAATTTACGAGTAGGGATAAGACTGGTGATCCGAGGAGTATTCTTTTTCGAACTTCTCGGAAATAACAGGCCTCTACCTAAACTGAATTTTATGATTAGACGCATGTTAATTTTTACCGAGCTTTTCCAGTTTCAAGAATGATTTGAACAATCAATAGGTAGCTTCATAGCATGCACAATTTTTAAGTCACGGCGTTTTTTTTTTTTTTTGAGTGTATTTAAATACTAGGGTGTCTTTAAAAGTTTCTCTATCTGAATGATATTCACAATATCTTAATTAGTACGTAACTTTTCACTATGTGCTGTTAGCATGCGAAGGATGTTTGAAATAGCGGGAGGTAACCAATAAAAAAAGCCGATGTTTTGGTTTGCTTATCGCACAATACCATTGAGCTCTGATACGAAATATCATAATATTTCTTAAATGTGTTATTTTGTGAAAACGCCATAACTTCGTCAATAATGCAACAAACTTCATATGCAAGGCATATTTTAAAGATTTTTTTACTATTTTCTGTGAAAAAACTCATTTTTTGTGGTTTTTCGAAAAAATCGATTTATTTTGTATCTTATTAAGCATACTTTAATGCATAGCATCCTGCGAGTGAGGTCGTCTGGTTCAGGTGGTGCTGTACCGTCTCCACCTCTTGTGTAAAGATGACAAGAGAATCCATGGTCTTTTAGAGACGTTTAATGCGATCAATATTTACAGCTATATTACAAATTACAGATTATTTAATCTTACAAAGATATTTTGAACTGCGAGAGCCACACTCCGCGACTCACCGGCTCTTTGCTCTACGAGTGTCTCCCCTCTTGACCTATTTATTTTCTCTTATATACGGAGATTCGTTTGGCGGGGAATGCACCCCTGTTTACAACAGTCAGACGGTGTTGACAAAATGCGTTAAGATCTTTTCCTTCTGCTGTCTGAGGTTTCCAACCGCGTTGACAAGATGCCTGAAAAATGTTCCCTATAGTGTCACAGACATCATATCACACTAAACGGAGAAAGTTTATGTGCACAACAAATGTCCAACTCCGGATAAAATTCAGCTATTCTGAAGATCCAATTTCGAGCATTTCTCAGAAAAGGGGAGCAAAAGCCGTATTTACGTGTGGTCTTATATTTATCCAGCTCCCATTCTGGTGACAGATATAAAACACCAGCATAACAGGTTTTTCTCACGATGAGTGTGGTCTGGGAAAGAATTTCTAGAACGACCCCACACAATGAATCGAAATAGCAAACATCGCATCAGTATAGTGCTAGGAACGTGAACATGGTGGGTTCGATCCCATCGCGAACTTGGTCATTTTTAAATGACATTTTTTTCCCTTGGGTTCATCTTGGTCCAAATTTCCGAGAATATATATTAAAAACTCTGCCTTTTATTCTGAACCATAGTCGTACTCTTGCATTAAAATCAGAAAAGAAAACGTTTATTTTACCATGCTAAATCGCAGTATCAAAAATAATATTTCATAAGTTTTTTTTGCGTCCTTAATACTGCATAAAACTACAAGTAAGGCATCATTTTGCTTTATTTTTCACCGCCATCGGCGAAAAATAGACAAATTCACATTTTGATTGTTTTTCAAAAAATTACCATTAAAAATTTTTTTCAATTACCTCTGTCAAGCGTCAATGCTTCGCACGCGAGTCAGATAGTGTCAAATAAACGTGTTGAAGAAGAATGGCCGAACTAAACTTGGAGAAGGTTTTTCTTCGAATTCAAATTACGTCATAACGCAGTCGAGGAAACGTGAAACATACACCACGGTTTGAGATGATTGTTCTGTGGGCCACAGCACTAAAACAGAGCAGTTAAAATCATGTAAAATATTATCATCGCCGTGGTATGGAACTAGCTGAAAGATAACTTAAGGGGTCTAAGGACTTTTAACCTTCAAAATTTTCGATTTTCTGGAAAAAAATACACGTTATGCATAATTTAATTCTGAACAATTTGATACCTTATTTATTACCATACTCCAAAAATTTTTCAAGTTATCGTAAAAATGCGTAACCTCTCCCCATAGAGATTTATGTTAACGGCAGCTGTTTAAGCGTCTTTTTTTCAGGTGCCGGTTTCTTCGGTTTTCTCGTTTTGCGCACATGATATTTTTAGAAAGTTTCTTATATATTTCCGTAAAACTTTTCATGCATGTTTGTCTGGCATATGTTTATGATTTGAACCAAAATTTTAACTAAAAATAAGATTAAATATTAGAAAAAAAATATTTTTGCCCAAGTTTTGGAAGATTTTGATATTGACTAATAAAATTTCAAAAAAATAAATAAAAAAATTTTTTAAAAATAAAATTTAGGTTCAGGTCATAGATATATACCAGAAAAACATGCAAGAAGAATTTTACGGAAATATATAAGAATTTTTCTGAGATATTATACGCGCAAATCGAGAAAAACCGAAGAAACCGGCATCTAAGAAAAAGACGCTTAAACAGCTGCCGTTAACATAAATCTCTATGGTGAGAGGTTACGCATTTTTACGATGACTTGAAAACTTTTTGGAGTATGGTAATAAATAAGGTATCAAATTGTTCAGAATTAAAATATGCATAACATATATTTTTTTCCGGAAAGTCGAAAATTTTGAAGGTCCTTAGACCCCTTAAGACGATACAACATACTTCGAATGCTAGATTTATGTTAGCAATGCTAAAGAAATCGAGGAGTTTATTGAAAAACTCACACCTGTGGTTGAATTTCATATTCTTATAAGAACAGTTTCTAGTTCATTAATACGAACTCTGCACTGCTGAAACTTATTGTATGTTAATGATCCGACGCGACGTATGTTTTTTTGTGTATTAGGTAAAAAAGATTCCAAAAAACAATTTATATTTTAAGGATGTAAAACTGGAACTTTCTCTAGTCTACTGCAGCTGAACTGCAGTAAAGCTTATTATTGTTCTAAATATCAGATATTTTATTTATCTACTGACTAGCTGCGTTGCCCGGCTTTGCCCGGTCTATTTTGAAAACAAAAATTGTGTCAAGCGACGTATATTCAACAATCAGGCATAAATAAAAGAAAAAATCGTCATGCAAAATTTCCCCTCCAAACAATGACGACAGATATTAAAAATACTTTTAAAAAATTAAAATAAAATGAGAAAGATGGATTTAAAAAGCGAAACCATGGAAACACAAAATAAAATAAGTTTCGGAATTGAAAATGAGAAAGATGGATAACGGATTCAAAAAGAGTTACCGTGGAAACGCAAAATAAAATGGTTGAAAACTTGAATAGAGAACAAATTTTTGAACTTCATTTAATTCGCTTGTAACTTTTTTTCTAATGGAGATAGAGGGTTAAACTTCCGACCAGAGGTCGAGTTAGATCTGAAGTAAAAAAGGTAGCTCTTTTCAATGGTGTCAAAACGAAAACTGTAGCACAATTCCTTCACTTTTTATTGATGGATTCAATGAAGAACGTAGTGCCTAAATTTCAGCTAAGCCTAAACAAATTCGAGCTAAAAACGTAAATAACTCCCGCCGCAATTAAGTTGGAGCGTTGGAACAAATTGCGTAGAACGCGGAAAATTCTTCCCTTTCCAACGATATATAATATTACTAATTGCGAGTAATTTTTCACCCCCATATTCGGGAATTTATGTGAAAATTGGGTCTAAATTGAAGTAAAAAAAGAACTAGTCATCGAATTGTTTTCGAACTGGTCTGCAAACCTTCTCAGGACTTAAAGGAACAAATTGTGAAAATTTCAGCGAAATCGGCCGGGTAGTTCTCGAGTTTTGCGAGTTCAAACAAACAGACGCTTTTTGGACACTTCATTTTATACTATGTAGAGATTCACATCTCTTAAAATATGGAAATTGGTTACAGGATTATAAATTTTTTACGCTATAATCAGTACCATAAAACGGGATAACTTTGGGACAGTGGGTAACTTTTAGTTTACAGGGTTCTTTGTGAGGCACACTGCTTTGGTTCACTCTACAATCACGTCTGTTGAGTAGACTTGTGTTGTGCAGCTACCTGATGGCCAGGTGCGAGAAACCTAGTCCACAGCACTTCTTGTGACAGCAAAGTTCATGCCATTTGTTTTTCAAAATTCTCGTTTTGGTGAAACTTTTGCTTGTGCCCCAATAACTGCACACTAAGCTACGTTCAGGTCAGTATAGGCATAGATAAATACCTCCTCAACTGATTAATGTAGAAGTAACCATGTTATCATGAGTTTTATTTTTTACTAGTGGTACCCGCACGGCTTTGCCTGTAATAGAAAAATTAAAAGGTCTTTTGGTTCGCCTGCATATTTACAAATGTATGGTGAATTCTCTCGCCAGTTGGCTTGTACCCATGTTACGGTTCCACGTTATGATAATTTCGTATCTCGCCAGTTGGCTTGTGCCCATGTTACGGTTCCACGTTATGATAATTTCGTAATTTACTCGTCCATCTTATGATTTTTTTTTCGTAAAATTGGAATAGAAAAATAACCACATCGAATTTTCGAGAAATCGCTTCGAGGTGCACACCCCCTTGCTACATACTAACTTTGTGCCAAATGTCATGAAAATCGGCCGAACGGTCTAGGCGCTAGCGCGTCACAGACATCCTACAGACATCCTCCGGACAGAGAGACTTTCAGCTTTATTATTAGTAAAGATAACGTCTACATTGTAAATTTACATCTTTTCACGGGGTAACTATGGGACTCAGAAATTTTTCAAAGTTAAAGAGCTGCTAGTTTGCAGAGAACTATTTGCTTTGATTGAGAGAAACTAACCTTCACAAAGTATTTAAATTATATAAATCACACTACCAGTTTATTTAGTAACATTTCAAAGCGCAGGTAGAACAAATATCTGTAAACTTGTTTTACCCATGAAGTAGAATGTATTGTACCTATGACCTGCCAAATACAGTTGTCTAGGATGATATAAGCTCATTTTCCCTATTGTTTATAATGTAGATAATGTATTTATGTAATAATAGTGGGGTAACACTAGTACAAAGTAATGTTTCCTACTGTTCGGTAATGGGAATAAAGCACTGTCCCAATGTTACCCCAATTAATGTGGTAAGATCGAGACAAATTAAATTTTTTTCGTGAAATACCATAGCAACTAGTGTTATGCTCTTGCCATGTCTTATAAGAGGAATGCTCAACTGAGATATTAATGATTTTTTAAGATTTTTTACTTTGAAAATAAAGATAGGGACAGAGTAAAACTTTGAAAAGTGTCCCAAAGTTACCCCATCTTACGGTAGTATTTTGACGGTAGAAACGGGCTTCTAAACAATTTAATAATGAAATTCGCTTTTCCTGTTATTCTCATCACATAAAAATGTTTCATGCACGCAAAGATTTTTTCCCAGACGCTGTGCAATGTTGTGTAGAGGAATCTAATTCAGGACAGTGGATCTAGCAAGCAAGCCGGTGAAATGTTTAAATTAAGCCTCTATTCAAGACGGTGTCTCACTCTATTTTTTATTTTATTACTAGCTGTACCCGACGCGCGTTGCTACGCCAACAAAAAAATACATCATTATACTGATTTTCATGACAATCGGTTGAACGGGGCAGAAGTTGCTACTCTGCGGTGCCACCTGGTGGCGAGTGGCTTCAATGAGCATATTATGCACCTTCTCTGTGGAAAAATACATATATATAGCAATTTTCATAATAATCGGTCCAGGTATCAAGTGATGCCGTGACTATACTCAAATTTTGTACTCACGCAGTTTGCAAGATCAATCAGTCGCTAAAAATATCAAATAGAAAAAGTTTTAAATCCCCCCCGTTGCATGAAAGGCCATAAAACAATAAAGAAAGAATTTATTTGTTCAAACTCAAGAAAAATGGCAACAGCTAACTTCTTATCAATGAGATCTTTCACGCGAATTAATATCTGCAGCCGATAATTTTATTCGTATTTATCCAATGGATTGTGACTTAAATTGGAATAAAAAAGGAACTATCGATCGGATTTTTTTCGAACTGGTCTATAAACATTCCCAGTACCAAAAATAACAAACGGTGAAAGTTTCAGCCAAATCTGCCGGGTAGTTTTTGACTTCATGGATGACATACAGACATTCATTTTTATATACACAGATTATTTTATTTTGCTTACTTAGAGGAAGGAGAGATCCTTGGATCTTTTTGGCCGGAAAGAAATTTGGTAACGTTTCAAACTCTCTTTGGTCGGCTCTGTTCAAACGAATAGAATATTAATCAAATTAGAGATTTCTGCCGTTAGATGTGCGAGGTCATCGTGTGTTTCAACACTCAAAAGAACAACTTTTGATTTTAAAAAATAACTTCACTTAAAGCCATGAAGTGGCTGCTAAAAGCTCCAAATCAAAACAACCAAACGGAACACACTCATCTTATACTTGTCCGTTTTCCAGATACAGCTCATTTGCAGAAAATTTAAAAGGCAAAAATGGAAAATGTTTGGAAATCAATCACAAAGAATATTTTTTGAATTATTTTAATTATTTAATTTTGGAAAAACTTCATAAAGGGCTGTCCTGGTTAAATAGAAAGTCGTAATCAATTTATGGTCAACTGAGATTGTAGAGAACATTAAGCTCTATTTATTACAAATAGTTCAAAATTCGTAAAACAATTTGAATTATTACTGCGTCTTGTAAGAGCTAGTCTCAAAAAATGCACTCTGATTGAAGAGGTTTTATGTGGTTGAAAGTTTTCCTTTCCTTTAATTTAATAAATGGATAAATCCGTGCTTCCAGTTAGAATACATTTTAAGAGGAAAGATGCGGAGACGACAAATGAGACAAGTAAAGAAAACCCCAGTTCGTTTAGTTATAACTAGCTGCATTGCTCGGCTTTGCCCGGTCTACCTTGAAAATAAAAATTGTGTCAAGTGACGTATATTCAGCAGTCATGTAAAATTTCCCTTAAAAACAATGACGACAAATATTAAAATACTTTTAAGAAATTCAATCGAGAAAGATGGATTCAAAAAGCGTAACCATGGAAACACAAAATAAAATAAGTTTAAGGAATTAAAATGCGAAAGAAAATGGTAAACAATTTGAACGGATATGAGATTTCTTAAACTTGATTTAAAAAGGCTTATAACTTTTTTTCCTTTTGACATTAAAACTTTTTTTCGACCATAGGTCGAGTTAGATCTGGAGTAAAAAAGGACGGTTTTTCCAATGACGTCAAAAAGAAAGTTGTGGGACAATTCCTTCACTTTTTATTTATTTAATGAAGAAAGTAGTGCCTAAATTTCAGCTAAGCCTAAACAAATTCGAGCTAAAAATGCAAATAACTCCCGCCGTAATAAAGTTAGAGCATTGAAACAAATTGCATAGAACGCGGGAAATTCTACCCTTTCTAACCATATGTAATATTAATATGTGAGAGTAATTTGTCACCCCCATAGTTGAGAATTTAAGTGAAAATTGGACGTTAATAGGAATAAAAAAAGAACTATTCATCGAATTTTATTCGAACTGGTCTGCAAACCTTCTCAGGACTCAAAGAAACAAACTGTGAAAATTTCAACGCAATCGGCCGGGTAGTTCTCGAGTTTTACGAGTTCAAACACACGGACGCTTTTTGGGGACTTCATTTTATACTATGTAGAGATAATCATGCAAAACTAACATGTATTTTATTACCATAATGTAGTAAAAGGCGTGGCATTTGAGGGCCGGGAGGAATGAAAAGCTATAAAATTAAATGTAGTTACTGCCCAAAAACGCTTAGCGCAGTATTAACATATCGCATCAGAACAACTGTAAGATACCTACGCCTAGAAATAAGGATCCTATAACTAGGGAGCCAACGCATCCGCCATTTTGGATCAAAGTGACCGTCTGTTTTTGATCCATTGCCATAGTGTGAATTATTAAAAGACGCAAGAAAGAGTGTTAAGATCATAAAAATAAGTGAATGTGCCACAGTGTACTGTGCTCATAGTTCACAGAAAGGATTTTGTTTCTTTAAATTTCAAAATTAATAACCCAAGATAAAAAAAATCAATTTTATTGACGATTTGCTGGAAATTCGAAGCTAAAACTCAGCAGTGCGAAAGCAGTAAACATTGTTATGTAAACTCTCGGTACTACCTTTATTGCCATGGAGTAATTTAGTCTGAATAAATATGCTTTTTTTTTATACAACTGTTACATTTTTAAATCGGATGATAATTAATTGCTAAGATCCAGAAACGCAATGCTGCCAAAAATAGGACTAATTCACTTTATTAAAAATTCAAGTATACGGTATCAGCCATTCAAAATATATAGTTACACTAATACTTAAGCAGGGTTGGCCGGATTGGACCCAATTGGGTTGGACCCAATGGGTTTTTTTGAAAAAACCCATTAAAAAAACCCATTATTTAGCCCACTTTTGGATTTTTTAAATTGTTTTAGAAGTTTTTTAAAAAAGTAATTAATTTAAATACTTTTACAATTTAAACTTCTATTTTATTTCTTCTTCACCACAGACAATGGACATAAAAAATGAATTTTGAACTTTAATAGTATTTCTTAACTCTTAACGGCATTAAAAATATTTCAAAGATTTAAAAAATATATATTTAACTTTTTTCTTTAACTGGTCAATAAATAACTCAAATTATCTTGACTAAGTCCTGTCACGTCTGGTTTTCTCAATATTTGTAGACTGTACAGAGGAAACTACTCTAGCTAAAAGGCTTTCATGTGAATTATTTTCTGCAACCCGGCACGTCACAAATTTCGAATTAACAAGTTATTTTTTTTAGAAATTAACAGGTTTTACAAATGGTCGGACAGAAAACAGAATAAGATGTACAGTATTTTCATTATCTTACAAAAAAGTTTAATATTTCTTAATCTGTACACAGAAATAGAAAAACAGGCAACATAAAATTCAAAGAAATGTCTTAAGCTGGAATTCAGTAAATAGGGATTTAAACTACTTGAGGTTCTACAGTAGTTTTGCATAAAAAAAATGAAATACAATAAAGTAAAATGCAAAAAAAATAGTAGTAATTAAAAACGAACAATAGATTTTATCACTCAAGAAGTAATTTTGCCTTAACTGTTGGTAATCATGGAAACTAAAAAATCTGAAACTTCACCATTCTTGGGTTTCGTCGTCTTTCATACTCTTCTTCAGAAAACGCTGAATTTTAACTAGTTTTAAAGCTTTTTTTACCCCAAGACAATTCTTGTGCTTTGTTCATATACTTACGCTACAATATGCTACAAGTACCCTACATTTTCCCTAAAAAAAGACAAAAAAACCCACATTTCTTTTTAAAAACCCAGCTTTAGTTGGGTTTTATTTAAAAAACCTCAAAAAAACCCTGGGTCCATGGGCTTTTTAAAAAAAACCCGGGTTTTTGCCAACCCTGCTACTAAGAGCATTAATAATGTAAAGTAATACTAGTTTCATTATTAATTAGCAAGTTAACTAAACATACAAATAACCGGATAATAATAAATGTAATATTTCACCAGTTGAAATGTTTTCGATTTCTTGATGTTTGGTTGGTTTATTTGTTCAAAATATGACACTCTGTAGTTCTAATAACAATTAGGGCGAAAACGAATGCATTACGCTAGCATAAAATGAAGCTGAAAGGAAGTGAAAACACATCGACTGTGGTAATATTTCTCAGACTTTTGATCCAAAATGGCGGACAGTTCGGCCTGGTATATGTAGGGGCTCTACTTAGAAACGGCTGTGGGGTATCCTATTTCTCTGAGGCGACCATATGTTAGGGAAGCCGAGCATCATGAGCCACAGTTCCACCTCTACATTAGTGTGACCATTTTTTCTGATGGTGGCATCTCTACCAAAAATCATGGTGCTTCGATCATTGAGAAGATGGTTTTTCTACCCCCAAACGGTGGTACT
Organism: Uloborus diversus; assembly: GCF_026930045.1. Taxonomy (NCBI): domain Eukaryota; kingdom Metazoa; phylum Arthropoda; class Arachnida; order Araneae; family Uloboridae; genus Uloborus; species Uloborus diversus. The sequence goes on from NC_072731.1 coordinate 253,726,081, forward strand.
TAGGAATTCGCAAGTAGGGAATGGAAAAAAGGATGTTTGGGTTCAATTCAACATTTCCAAAGTGTAATGCTCTAACTCTTTAACTGAGAATGATATGTTAACTTGTTGCTAAATGCAGGGCCGCAGAGAGTGGAGGCGGGCTGTCAGTAATGTGTCCGGGCCTCCCCCCCCCAAAAAAAAATAAAAGGGGGGAAAAATGAAGAGGGAAAAAGAAGGGAAAAGGAGGGAAAGAGGGATGAATCAAAATTGCTTCTAAAAAACAATTAACTGTAATTTAAGTGCCTTTACAGTAAATAACAAAAGAGTAAATTTTACTTAATCTTTACGTTTTCTCTTATTCGGGGTTCCTTCCTCCCCCTTTTTTTTCTTTCCTCTGCTTTCTTTTTTGTGACAGTGTCGCCGCCCCCCCCCCTCCTCCTCGAATGCCCGGGGCCCTAGTTTCTGACTAGGCTGACACGGCCTCTTGCCTGGCTAAATGCTTCACTCTTTTTTTTTCATGATAAAGAATGATTTTATTCCCACAGCTGGTCACATTTAAACAACCGAAGTTTTGAACGAAAGTTAAAATATGACATTCCGTGCAAAAACACAGTAAAGATAAGATTACTAAAGATAAGTTAAGATTAAAGATAAGTTTTTGAGTTGTTGATCTTGAAAGTAATAGCACAAAAATTATTGCTATTTCTTTTAGGAAGAGGCTGCCATTGAAGATGGCTTTGACATTCTTTGCATTGAGCTTAGGGGTATGCAACTGAAACGCAAAATGGGATTTGTTCAGTGATTGAACAGATGGGGTCATGTCTGTACCTCAGAGCCAGAAGGACGTAAGTCACATTATGATCATTTTACAGGCAAGAGGAGAAGAAACATTCTGGAGCATGCAAACGATTCTTTTAACTCTAATAAAAACTTGAAAAAGATTCTTTTTTTTTTTTTTGAGAGTTACGGTCACATGGCGCGATGCGGAATGAGCTTCTACATACAACGCACCGATAAACGAAAAATCGCAATTTTTGGACTTACGTCAGTCTGACTCTGAGGTACTGATGGTACCCATGATTTTTTTTTTCAACAGGGAGTTAATGCATCATTCTCAGTCAAAGAGTAAGAACTTCAACCTTTATGTTCTTAACATTTTTAAGCACATTGGTTGGAGACGGAGGCTGTGGGGGGGGGGGGGGATCGCGTGGTTGCTCCATTCTCGAAGGTGTACTTCTTAACCCGATTGCTTATTCACGGGCGCAGCGTTACGGGTGCGTAGAGTACCCGAATCCTCGCGTTCGAAAAGGTCAACTGGCATTTCATCGTCTGTTATTCTTCCTTTAAATCACGACTTGATCTTTCACCAATTTAAAGCTAAAAAATATTTTCATCTGTCGGAGATATGGGCTGAAGATCAAGTTGAATAAGCGTTTCATTTATTTTAAAAACTAGTTATGAAAATAATCACACGAAAAATAATGTATATCATGCAAAAGTACTGAGTGTGAAGATTTGTTTTTGTTGCGTTACAAAATTATGCAATTAAGTTTTATTTTCTGATGCTTTCTAAGTTATGTATGTATTGTAATGGTAAAAATCATTTTTATATCAGCGCAATTGAAAAGCATGTAGTATAATCGTTAATTTATTAGATTAACTTACTTTATTTTTTAAAAAAATAACATGTTAAAAAAAATATTTGAATATAGCAGATGTGCCCATAGACGATAAGTGTGATCTTAAATCAAAATAACTTAGTCCATATAACTAATTTAAAAAATAAATGCTTGACCGCATTGCACATTTAACGAGTTTTTCTTATGTGGTTATCTCGTGGACCAGATATCAACTTTAAGTGTGAGCTTGAAACATAAGTTGTTCATTTTTTAATTTCACTCAGAAATATCAATAGAATGTAGTGTTGAACATTTAAAGTGTAAATTGCTTTTTAATATATGATAAGAATATACTGCTCAAGGCAATAGTAACTTTAAAAGAATTAAATTCTATTACGTTTAAAAATTGCTTCAAAGTTGAATTTTACTGCATGTTTTACTCTATATAATTAACAGTGGCGGCTCGTGCTCTCGTTTCACAATCGATATTCTAGGTTTGATGTTTTATTCTACAACTAGCCGCCTGCGTTGCTTTTTACGCCATTCACCTTTCTATGCAAGCAGTCACCTACGGCGGCTGTTTGGCTAACTTGTCATATACCATTTTAATTCAAGTTAGCCGCCTTTAGCGGCTGTTTAAATAAATTTGGCAGCAGTATTAATCAATCCATCTCTATCTTTTTTTGTGCCATTCACATTTTTACGCCAAGATTGACGCCTTCGGCGGCTATCTACCTTTACGATCTATCTCTAAAATTTCTTATCCATCTCTATTTATTTTAACCTCGCAGCTCATTTCCTAATAAAAACAAAGATCACTCAAAAAACCGCTTTTTTGTTTAAGTAGAGCAAAAAAGAAAAAAGTTATCTCCAAAATTCCCCGTAGTGTGCCAAAAGTAAGAAAGTAAAGTAAGTGACAAAGAAAAAAAAAAGAAATCTCGCTGTTTTTAGTGACTTAAATGCGCACAACTATGAAATGTAGCGTAATATAGATACAACAAAACGTCCAGCTTGGGGGAAGGGGGAGAATGAAAAAAGAAATAAATGCAATCTATACATATAATAAAATAAGATGTTTTGTGTGTGTGTGTGTGTGGCGCGCATCCCGGGAAAACGGTAAAGCCTAGAAAGATGAAATTTGGTATACAGGTGCAATTTTTGCTGAAGATGTGCACCTCGGGCTTCGATTTTTGATATTTTAATTAGAAAAAAAGTTATGTTTTATGTGATTTTAAACACTTTTAACCTCACAGACCCCGAACCAACCACGCCAGACGAATATTTTTTGTACTATAGTGTAGGAAATTTAATCTTAAATATGATAAACGAAAAAATTTTGAATATAGAGCAAGTTTTGTATTTTTTATTGATTTTTGAAAAAACATTTAATTTGCATTTTTTTCTGGGATTAGTTTTTTTCGAAACCCATCCTGCGAAAAGCATTAAACCCTGAATTCTAAAATTTTAGTTGGTAATAATAAAAACATTCTGCCCCCTTCAGAAGAAAAAAGTTTTTAAAAATACGCAAGAGTTTTTTTTTTTACAATTTTTTTTAATGCAGAACGCAACGCGAGCTGTTCGCTTGCCGGCTGAGTTCCGAACTTACCTCATCACGTGATTCAACTGAAATCGTTCGCATTCTCTTCACCTTTTTTTTTATTATTTTTTTGTAAGCGTTACTTTTTGCCACACTACGGGGAACATAGAGCCTTTTTTTTTTTTGCGGGCTATTTTGATTAAATAAATAAAGCCCGTGATTTTTTGCATGATCTGTGTTTTTGTTACGGATTGGCGGTTAGGTTAGGTAGATACAGAGATAGATTCAGTGGACAATTTTTTTTTTCGAATTAATACTTATATAAATAAAAAAAGATTGTTAATTACTGTCAGAGGTAGATATACATAGATCGTATAGATAGACAGATAAATAGATAGACAAATATAGAGGTCAATATATTAGATGGACAGCAAGAAAGACATGCCCGTCATTTAAAAAACTTCAACGGGGTGTCAATGCCCCCCCCCACACACACCATGACTTTGAAAAAACAATGCTTTCATGTAAAAGTGGAAGTGTTCTTTGTTACTTTTCGACAAAATTTGCATGAAGAGTACGTCGTTTGTGTCTCCCCTTCCCCTCCTTTAAAAATACTCCAAACGACGGAACTGGAGATAGGTCTAGAAAATATTTTATTCAAATTACTAATGATATAGATGGATATAGATTGATTGATAGCGCCACGAAATTTAATTAAGCAGCCGCCAAAGGCGGCAACTTTGGCGTAAAAAGACGATTGATAATATTGATACATAAAGAAAAACATTGATTAATACCGTCGCTAAATTGTCTAAACAGCCGCCGAAGACGGCAACCCTGGCGCAAAAAGGCGAATGGCGTAAAAAGGTGGATCAGCTGGTCGCCGAAGGCGGCTAATCCCTAAATAAAACAAAAAAAAAAGGAAAGGGAAAAAAGCAAGCTCTGCCGGAAAAAACACGTGGTCATCACTTCATAAAATTAGAAGTAAGCTATATAGTGAAAAAAAGATAACAATGTTTGCGATTAAGATTCCGTCGTAAATATCGAATCGAAATCCAAGTAGTGACGTCAGAGCCATAGAAGATTGAAGAACACTTTTTTCGACTGATGCGTGGAAAGACATGATGTATTCAGCATTAAAAAAATTGTAAAAAAAAAACTATTGCGTGTTTTTAGGAACTTTTTTCTTCTGAAGAGGGCGAAATGTTTTTACTATTACCAACTTAAATTTTAGAAATGAGGCTTTGATACTTCTCGCAGCATGATATTAGAAAAATATAAAACCCAGAAAAAAACGCAAATTAAAGGTTTTTCAAAAATTTATAAAAAATACAAAAATTGCTCTATCTTCAAAACTTTTTTGTTCATCATATTTAAAATTAAATTTCCGACCCTATAGTACAAAACATATTTGTCTGGCGCAATTGGTTCGGGATCTGTGAGGTTAAAAGTACTAAAAAGTGCAAAAAATTGCATAAAACATTAAATAACTTTTTTTTAAATAAAATATCAAAAATCGAAGCCCGAGGTGCACAACTTCAGCAAAAACTACACCTGTATACCAAATTTCACCTTTCTAGGCCTAACCGTTTTCCCGGGATGCGCGCCACACACACACAAACATCGTATTTTATTATATGTATAGATTCTTACGCAGATAAAATGAAATACTTCCTATTAAACTGATGCCAAAAGTTTCAAAACATAATTAAAAGCATTCTAATTTCCTTTAGCAACTTGTACATTAAAAATTATAAATTAATAGATTTTTCAAATTTTTGAAATTCAGCTAAATTACAATCTAGGATTAACTACTTTACCTATCAGATTTATTGAACGTGGATTACTGGTTATACTGCAAAAAATTGATCTCTCAAAGTTTCCGCCGGAGGTATTTTTGATTATTAAAAAATGTTGCTTCTACTAGTAAAGTAGATAAAGCACAGTGCAAACTGTCGTGCCAATTAAAATGAGCTAACACGTTGCTCCTAGCAAAACGATTTTGTATAATAATGGCTAAGTCTCCTTTTCGAAAATGAGCTTTTTGTTATTTGTCTATTTATTTAAAATGTATTGCACATTAACCCAATATCAGTGGCAAATAACATAGAAAAACCGATTGAAACAAATCATTCATGTATAATATTAAAACATCTAGACTTCTTTATCTTTACTAATAATAAAGCTTAAAGTCTATCTGTCCGGAGGATGTCTGGATGTCCGTAGGATGCCTGTGACGCGCATAGCGCCTAGACCGTTCGGCCGATTTTCATGAAATTTGGCACAAAGTTAGTTTGTAGCATGGGGGTGTGCACCTAAATATTAGCAAATCAAAATTGTAACAGATAACAATGTATTTTTCCTGTATTTTTATGTAATTAAATAAAGTTCCTCAGAGACCCACTTGCTCAGATTTATCTGAGCATTTAAAACCGATAAACCAAGTAATTGGTAGGTGCGGGTGGTCTCTGAGGGTGTCAAGTGTCAAGGGGTGTGCACCTCGAAGCGATTTTTTGAAAATTCGGTTTTGTTATTTTTCTATTAAAATTTTAAGAACAAAATTATCATAAGATCGACGAGTAAATTACGAAATTATCATAACGTGGAACCGTTACATGGACACAAGCCAATTGGCGAGATACGAAATTATCATAACGTGGAACTGTAACATGGGTACAAGCCAATTGGCGAGAAAATACACCATACATTATTTGTAAATATACAGGCGAACCAAAAGACCTTTTAATTTTTCTTTTACGGGCAAAGCCGTGCGGGTACCACTAGTAAAACTATAAAATGACATACATAAAATACACAGCCAGCTCTGTTTTTCCATCCGAGGATTGCAGTTTCGTGCTGCTTAGCACTCATCAGACCGAATAGGAAGCAATTGAGCTAAAGGCCAAAAGAGGATTTTCGCCTCCAGCTCATGTTGCTTCCTATTCCAGGCTGATGAGTGCTAAGAAGCACAAAACTTCAGTCCTCGAATGGAATAACTGAGCTGGCGGTGTATTTCTATGTATTTCTGCCTTGGGCCCCGGTAACTTACTGCAAAATATATAAAATGACATGTTGAAACTATCTAAATCGTGACAACAAATGTTAAAAAGTTTTTAAAATTTGAAAAGAGTATCAACATCGTTAAATTTAATTAAAATATTTTCAGAGCATAAATCACTCCAAAGAGTCCTTCGGGACATCAAATTAGATGGAATTAATAATTTAACTGACCCATCCAACTGTGTTAAGAACTTAATAGAAAAAAATACACAAGTTCAAGACGTGATTTAAGACTAGGAACATTATAAATAATCATCTAATTCATACTGTATGGCAGCACCTACCACCGCTATTAGCCACTATCTCTCTTCCCGAACCAGAAAATTTCTCCCGCTATTTGTACTGGTTTTCTCCAAATTTTAATTGAGTTTTATCCCCCTGCTTTTCATTGCTTCGTTTGTTGCTCGATTAAAATTAGTCAGGAAATGATATTTGTTGTTCAGCAATTCATGCATGCAAAACATTTTTTTCAGGGGAATACTAAACAAGTAGGTCTGTCTAGAACTAGACGAGCCTACTTTCCCATATACCCATACTACTTTCTAGTACCTGATCAATATTCTCAAAAATAGCTAAAGTTGCAAATTTTTTCAAACGTATTTTTAAAATACTTTAAGCTGATTTCTAGGAATCAATTATTCCTCACTCATCTAAAAAAAGAAAAAAAAAACGAACAAATAAAATAGCAGCAACTTTTAAACAAAGCAGCTAATACACTTTTTTCCATTAAAAAAAATCTTTAACAGCTTTCAAAACGAAAAAATAGTAATTAAAATTAATAAGCTGATTAAAATAAATACATCATATCAAAAAAAAAAAAAAAATCGTCCTTTTCCCCTGTTGCCAAAAACTTTTTTAAATGAATTAATGCACTTACCAAAAAAAAAAAAAAAAAACAATAAAATGTCAATTTAAAGAAATAATTTTCATTGTAAAAAAAAAATCGTCTGCGCATATCTATCGTCATGCAGAAACATAAATGACTTCGAGTTTATTCGCCAAAAACTTAGTACCTGAATTGAAACTTTAGCGTAAAAATAAGAACAAATCATATCAACAATAATTATTTCACGGTTAAAACCATAACTGCGGAGTCGGAGTCGAAGTCAATCTCATTTTGAGATAAAGGAGTCGGAGTCGAATATTTAAGAATCGGAGTCGGTGATTTGTCCTCCGTGTGTAAATTTTTGCCAAAGCTACGAAGTCAGAGTCGAAGTCGGGGAGTCGGAGTCCAAATAATTGTCGGGCACAGGAGTCGGAGTCAAGTGCCCCTAAATTCTCGGAGTCGAAGTCTGGAGTTTGGCGTCAAGAGCTATTTCCAACAAAATTTGTTTGAAGTAAATCCGCCTTCAAGTACTGAATCTACATTGACTTTCAGTTTCCCCGTAAGCGCTATTGTTAAGGGATTTGAACTGTTAAAAATTGAACAAAAAATAGTTCAAATCAAAAAGTAAAATATAGGAATGAGATGTCCTCGCCGAGATCTTTCGAACAAAAAAAAGTTTTTTCGAATCGGACTATTCATTCAAAAGTTATTAGGGGGGGGGGGGGGCAGACCGACGGACCGACAGACAGATCGACAGACATTTTTCCCTATCTCAATACCCTACTTTCCAATTTTTAATTTTTCGATATTTATTTAATTATTTTTGACATTTTTTTGTTTTTCACGATATTTTTAAGCCTTCTTTCATGCTTTTTTCTTTTTCTGACTTTTACTGGGAAAGTAGGCTAAAAATGACCGCGATTGTTAGAGACCAGCCGCCACTCACAGTTTGTGTTGTACATTTTATAGCATAGCATATTACTAATAAGTGGCCGGCTGGTGGCGTGATGGTTAGGCGCTGTCCTTCTAAGCCTGTGGACCTGGGTTCTATCCTATCCGAGGTGGGCAGCCGGTGGATTTTCAACATGCAGAAAATCATCAGCGCCCATGTCGTATGATTATGTGGCATGTATAAGATCCCCTGAGTATTCGTTTGGCTTTGGATATCCCTCGGCTAAATTAAATTCCTAGTGCAATTTTGCATCAAAAGATAGACCAGGTGCCTCCATCTGGTGGAAACTGGGCGTCAAAAAACTAATACTGTGTCATCAGCGTCTTAATGATGACACACTGATGCATTGTTGGGGAGCGCACTAGGTCTGGTTGAAGACCAGACGCCTCTTGAAGTGGGTCTCTTATACAGCTCCATTGGAAACAAAAAAAAAAAATATTAATTATAAGTTTCTGTTTTCCTTTTCGCTTTTCTGGTGGGATGGAGCCTCGGCTGCTACTTCCTCCAAGATGAAGCTTAGAAATGGAGAAAATCTGGGGCTATCCAACACTAAGCTACAAAAGGTAAGCTGTTCTTTTCTGATTTATTGGCATGTCTTGTCCTTATTGGAAAAAAAGCGCATTTACTGAGAAAGTGAAACGACACGGCTAGCCATCAGGGCTGTGGAGTAGAAGTCGGACGGGGTTTGGGGTTCAGGGATAGGAGTTGGTACTGGAAACTTTAAACTTAAGAGTCGGGAGTCTGTCATTTCCCCTCAAAGTTCGCACTTTTCCAGAGCTGTCGGAGTCGGACTGATTTTAGGGTGATGAATCCTAAAATCAGTTAGTTAGATCCCTCAAAACTAAAAAATTCACCATCGCCGAATTTTAAAACACCGTGATTGATTTTAAATGGATTTTTAAAAATCCACGCGCAAAAGTGCGCTCTTCTGAAACGTCACGAGCCTACGTCACAGGGCGCGAATGGGCAGCCTTCCGCCGAAGATCCCTTTTTTTCGCTAGGGACATTTTGAGCGCGCTGATATTTTTATTTTTTAGAAATTCAATAATCCTTTTGAACACACTATGGAGGTCGGATTCGTTAAAGCGCAATCTAAATAATCTTCCTCAAATAATATCAATGATGATATTCGAATATTTACGAGAGGATGAGAGGTTTAATGTTCCAGAAACGCGTGGAGTTAAATGCGAGGAGAGTTTCGTCTTCGAAGTCGAATGCACGTTCTTCGGTTTCTCCCATGACATGGGAACCGGTTCGCTAGCGTTTCTCTCCTATCGGAAGAGCGCATGACGTCACTTCCTATGCCATTTGACGTCACAAGGGCTTGAACTTTAAAAATTAATTTAAAAAAAACTACTTATCGTATCGCAAAAATTTTTTCACCTATGATGTTCATACATGTTACTCTATCATATAAAAATAAAATTGAAAAATCGAAAACTTCCCTATTACAGATATGACAGCTAAGGGATTGTAGGAGAACTGGAAGCGGAAACAGTACACTTCATTTTGTAGCTTGTAGGATTAGCAGAACGTGCGCGCCACTTGCTGCTTGCATGGTCTTGCTAATCCTACCAACAACAAAATAAGGGGCTCTGTTTCTGCTTCTCGTTCATCCACCACCTCCCCGTGTCATAACTACGCAGAAGATATTTTCGATATCAGCCGCTCACATTTCGACTTGCTGTTGATCAATTCTTCCTCTGTGCTGCTCCGCTTTTTCACCTAGAAATGAGCGGGTTCAAAACTCTGCATGCTATGATCTGCTCGATTTCTAATTTAGGGGACTTTTCTTACAGATGGTTACACTAGGGAAGTTGCAACCTATTAAATGTTCATATTTTGGCTATTGGATATTGTTATTTGACCCTCAAAACTAAAAAATTCACCATCGCCGAATTTTAAAACACCGTGGTTGATTTTTAATGAATTTTTAAAAATCCACGCGCAAAAGTGCGCGCTTCTGAAACGTCACGAGCCTACGTCACAGGGCGCGAATGGGCAGCCTTCCGCCGAAGATCCCTTGTTTTCGCTAGGAATTTTGAGCGTGCTGATTCTTTTTATTTTTTAGAAATTCAATAATCCTTTTGAACACACTATGGAGGCCGGATTCGTTAAAGCACAATCTAAATAATCTTCCTCATGTAACATCAATGAGGATATTCGAATATTTCCGAGAGGATGAGAGGTTTAATGTTCCAGAAACGCGAGAAGTTAAATGCGAGGAGATAAGCCTTTTACGTTTCGTCTTCGAAGTCGAATGCGTGACCTTCAGCTTCTCCCCTATCGGAAGAGGGCATGACGTCACTTCCTATGCCATTTGACGTCACAAGAGCTTGAACTTTAAAAATTAATTTAAAAAAAACTACTTATCGTATCGCAAAAATTTTTTCACCTATGATGTTCATACATGTTACTCTATCATATAAAAATAAAATTGAAAAATCGAAAACTTCCCTATTTGGGTCAAGTGGCCTGAAGGGCGACATGAGCTAACGAGGAAACCAACTCGATTAGCCTACTTGTGAAAAGTTTTGAAATAGAACCATTGGTGAATGAAGGCGGTAACATATGCACCATATCGCAGTATTGGGGCACTTTCAAAAATTCACATTTATAAAGATTTCTCAATAAATAAGAGACCAAAAGCTTTGTAACTTTTGTCACATAAAAGATATGCTCTATCTATCGTTTTCCAATACAACGTCTATCACTCATGTATTTAGGAAATCAGCAACAATTTGAGGGGAACCGGGACGTTTTATATGTTCAAAAAATCGATTTTTCAATTTTAGCTGCATAAAATAAAAGACACTTCCCCGATTCCGAAAATGTATATATTGTGTGGTATCAAATTCCGAAAGCTAATTAATTTACCATTTAAAATGTAAACAAAAAAGCCACGCCCCTTTTAAAGGGACGGTATCTGGATTAAATGTTGACAAACCTCTGTTTTCTTTCATCAAATATTTCATGATTCAGAGACTTTTACTCTTTTTTTTTCTATTTATATAACGTAAACTTAGAAAATGCCTCGGCGTAAGCAGTTTGGGAAGCGTATCGCAAGCTTACCAGCATTGTCAAGGTCAACGCGTTTTCCCGTTTTTCAGAAAACACATTTTTTTGAACTTTACGTACGCTTAGATAAAATTCATATCAATGTATAATTATGAAACTTTGTATTATATCATATACAAGCATTTTGCACGTGTTAAACTTATTTTCACTATTTTTTAGGTACTATTGTATTTTTAGGAGGCTAATTTTAGTGAAAAATATCGTACTTTTTTGGGATTTTCTGAAATGCTATATTTTAACATTTTTTGTGGTTCTTTAATTTGAAGGTAACGGAAAAATAATAGGCTCACTGTAATTTGACCTTTTGCCTGTATAGTATTGATGTTTAGAGCGATTTAATTCGGAACTGTATTTGCTAAGCGTACCTATTTGCAGCCATAAATTTTCAAACTATCGTGCAACTATATATTTTCTATTTCCTATTCAAAATTATATTCTTTAAGGAAAAAAAATATTTTTTACTGGTTAATAATGCCGAAGATTACATTCTTTCTGTACTTAATAGTTTTTAATTCTCACTTGATTTTAAAACGAATAAACACCTCGTGTTTGCAACGAAAAATTTGACTCTTTTCGTTGCCGAGTCCCGGGGCAACGGAAAGAGTCAAAGGGATCCCGGTTCCCTTGAGGGGAAGAAAAACGTTTTTTGATCTTCCCTTATCGTAAGGAGTTGGAAATATGCTGTAAGTTTCAGACATTAGTCAGCTTACTATTTACAATTATTTTGCGTACTTTCGCACTCTCAGAAATTGACTTTCAAATTTGACGAAATTTTCTTCGTTTTTGACGAAACCACTTCCAGGGATATGCTCCGAGCGAACATTTCGTCAAATTGAAGAAACTGCTTTTGTTAGTGGTTTGAGGATGCGAATTTCGTCAAATGTAACGAAATATTTTTTCATTCTAGTTTTGTCAAATTAACAATCATTTTCGTAGTTTTGAGAGCATTAGTTTCGTCAAATTAATTTCGTCATATATGAGGACGTTAATTTCGTAAATTTTTAAGAAAATTTATTTCCTTTTTTTTTTTCCTTTGAGCACATTATTTTTTTTTTTTTTTTTTGAGAATACAGTCGAACCTCGTTAATTCGAACACGCTTAAAACAAATAACTGCTGAAATGAACTTTTTTGCAATTTTTGTCTTATTGTTTATTGTTTTTTGGATAAAGCGAACCAACTTTTTATAATAATCGATTTTAATGGTCCCTTTAAGTTCGTTATAACGAGGTTCGACTGTATTTTATAAGATTCGTGTGCGTGTGATCAAATCCTAACTTCAGAATCTTACCACCGTAGTTTCCCACTTTATTACGTATAGTCACTTTCACAGGCCCGTCATTTATGAGGTCAGGGGGTCAATTGACCCCCCCTCCCGTCTTGATTTTTGAACATTCATGTTTTTATACATGACTGGCCGTTGTTTTAGTTCGTTTTCTGTAAAATTTTTATTGAGTACAGACTCTTTGTCATATTTGGGAAAAAAATGAAACAACCTGCCTGCAGCCCCCTCTCCCCCCCCCCATCAAAAAAAGACAAGTAATTGTTTAAAAAAAAGAGGCACATAAAATATGTCAAGCAAATTTTTATTTATGTAAAAATGCAAACAAACAACTTCTTAAAAAAGGTAAAACAAATCATTGCAGATTAAACTCCCAATGATATCTAATCAACCCCCCCCCCCCCCACCTCCATAATGGGGGTTTTCCTTCAAAAAATCTAATTTTTATCGGATATTTTCCAAATTTGGCACAGAGGTTCGTTATTGGAGGCTCGGGAACTCACACAAGGTCGTTTATGTCCCTCTATGTGGGGGGGGGGGACAGACAACCCCACATTGGGGGTTCTCCGTATTAAAAAAAAAGTTTTTGTCCGATCTTTTTTAAATTTGCCACAGAGGTTCTTAGATGCTCAAGAATCACGCAGGGTAGTTTTCATCACTTTATAAGGGGAGGGGGGGCGAGAGGGGGGGGGTTCTTTGAAAAAATCCAATTTTTGTCGGATTTTTCCAAAATTTGACACATAGGCTCTTTGATGCACGGGGATTCACGCAGGGTAGTTTTCGGTCTTCTATGGGGGGGGGAGGGCAACCCCTATGGTAGTTTTCCTACAAAAAATCCAGTTTTTGTTGGATCTTTCCGAATTTGGCAGAGTTTCGTTATTCGATGCTCAGGAATTCTGATAGGGTGGTTTTCTTTCCGCTATGGGGGGCAACCCCCATACGGGAGGGGTTCTTATAGAAAAACAATTTTTATCATATCTTTTCCAAATTTGGAACAGAGGTCCTCTGATGCTCGGGAATGCACACATGGTAGTTTTCAACCCCCCAGGATGGGGGGGGGAGCAACACCGCATTGGGGGTTCTCCTTATATAAAAAAAAGTTTTTTTCCGATCTTTTCTAAATTTGCCATAGAGGTTCTTTGATGCTCAGGAATTCACGGAGGTTAGCTTTCGTCAATGTATGGGTGGGGGGGGGGCAACCCCGATGGGGTTTTCCTTGAAAAAAATTTATTTTTTGTCGGATCTTTCCAAAATTTGGCATAGAGGTTCGTTCACTGATGCTCAGGAATTCTCATAGGGTGGTTTTCGCCCCGCTATGGGGGACAACCACCAAATGAGGAGTTTTCTTACAAAAAACCAGTTTTATCATGCCTTTTTTAAAATTGTCACAGATATCCTTTGACGCTCGGAAATTCCCGTCTTCGTCCCGCTATGGGGTGGGAAACCACGTGTGGGGTGGGGGGGCTTAAAAGAACCCAGTTTTTGTCTGATCTGTTCCAAATTTGGTACAATTGTCTTTTGATGTTTCGGCATTCTCATAGTGTAGTTTTCGCCCCGCTATGTGAGGCAAACCCCATAGGAGTTTTCCTTATTAAAATCCAGTTTTCGTCGGATCTTTTCCAGATTCAGCTCAGATATCCTTTGATGCTGGAAATCCACATAGGATAGTTTCCCATGGGGTAGTATTCATATGGGGTACTACCCCATGTGATTAAAGAACCTATGTGCCAAATTAGAAAAAGATCCGACAAAAGCCTGGATTTTTGTAAGGAAAACTCCCCTAATTGGGGAGGGGGGGGGTGCCCCTAAAGCGGAAAGAATATTTCAAACTGTTTGAACTACATCGCTACATCGCGATGTAAGGACGGCGATGCATCACGATGTTGAAATTCCTACATCGCCCTGCCCCTACTGGGAATATAAAAGTGCTACTTCCTCAGCAGACATTGGGTTCTGGAAAAATAAATCATGTGCCACTTTTATGCACAGTTAGATCGATATATGCTCGGGAGAAAATTGCTGAGAAGTTTCTTCATTGCATCGCATGAAAAATTCCAGAAAAAAAAAAAAAAAAAAGATTTTTATCCAACTTATACCACAAATTTCAAAGAAAAAGTACAATAAATTGGACAACTTTAAGTTAGTACATATTTGTTCTAAAATTAGATACAGAAAATAAAATTAGATAATCTTAAGAAAAAGCTTACCTTTTTCTTTTTCTAATTGATTATTTGTTTTATTAATTTTGCTTGTATGTAGAATGTTTATTTGGTCACATGAAATGCATGCAATAAAATTCCTGTTTTTTAATACAGGAATTTTATTATTGCATGCATTTCATACTTCATACTTTGAAAACAATTCTCTACCAAAATTGCAAAAGGTATTTGAAAATATAAATCTTAAAAAAATGCAGATATGAAATAAATCTTTCGGTAAAATTAATTTAGTGTAATGTTTGTTAAATAATTATAAAAATATACCTTTGCTTTTCACCCCTAAGTTTTTATTTTTATTTCCAAACATGTGTAACATGAAATCAATGTATAATATACGAGTACATTTAGAATATTGATATAATTATGAAAAAGTCTTCGTCTGTCCTTGTTCCAATTATCTCCGTGATGTTGGATCCATCCTAAAAAAAGTTTTAAAAAGAGAATATATAACATAATAAGTAAAGGTTTAAGTCCATTGGTGTATGCCCTCATGCACATGGATCTTTTTTCTATTTCGAGGAAAGTTTTACGATTAAATTCATCAGTTTATTTCTGAAATAAAACATGTTTTCACGTTATCTTTCAAAATCTGAGGGTTTTTTTTCCTTAAGTTAAAAAGCTACGATTCGCTTGTGACTTTGAAAAGCATCTGATTTAATTTTTATATTTTTCAAAATATATGATGATTTCAATGCTGACAGCTTTTTTTCAAGCAGATTGCAAGAATGAGTTATTTTTACAGCGGATGAACAAAATTTTTATTTAGGCAGATAGACTCTCAGTTAGTTTCTGAAATTAATTTCTGAATAATATTCTAGAATTAGAGTTTCTTCAATTTATCGAGAATCAGCATTATTTAGCCATTAAACGAGTAAATTCTTTTGCACACCAAGTCGCGAATTTTCATTTTTTTGAGCTATAAAAAAATCAAAAGTGCGAAAATTGTTGATCTGTGATTTTTTTTTAATTTATTTTTTATTTTAACCGATAGCCAAAATACACCGTTTTTCTTTTTTTTTTTTCGATTTTCGTGTTCCGTTTTCTTCACGAATGTTTTCTGAAGTACTCTCTCCCCCTACTCAAATTAGTTGCAATAAAGTACTTATGAATTAAGTAGTACTGAAACTGGTGATTATGATTTTATTTGCACTTTTTTCAGAGATTTTATTGTGCTATGTTATCAATAAACAACATTTACTTACCGAGCTTTACCTCCTAAAACCATTATCACATTCGAGTCAAAAACCCAGGGCTCCAACACTCGAAGCCAAGCTCCATTTCATAAGTTAACTAATAATTACATAAAGCTACCTTTTAGCTGATGGATAGGGATTTAGTAGAAAAAAAAACTGATTTTTCTGCTATACTGGGGGTAGAGTACTTACAAAATGGGGCGTAGCTTAAGGGCGTGTGTACTTCGGATTTTTTTAACTCAGCTGGTAATGATTTTAAGAGGGAATGCTTGCCAAGTAAAGTTTTTAATTGATAGTATAGTACCTTGAAATCTTTAAAAAATATTCGAACAAAATCATAAAATCATCAGAATCAATCACTAGTACAAAAATATTCAAACGTAGCTCTACTTACTAGTTTGGGACGGAGACGAAGGGAGTATCACCTTTTAACTAAGCATATTTGATTTTTAAAATATGCAATTTTCACGCAGTAAATAAAAAAAAAACGCCAAGGGAGAAGAGCTGCCAAAGATAGGGGAAACCCAATAACAAAGTGCATTTCCTTGTTTGTTTGTGTCTTGAGAACTAATTGATGGATATCAATGAATTTTTTTTCCAAAGATTTATAATGAAAATAGGGACCAGTGTGGTGCAAACAAGCAAAGCTTGTTACTTCTTATCATATATTTTCATTATCCTTTTAATTTTTCATATATTTTCATTATCCTTTCAATTTTTCAATTGAAATTCGGTTAAATTTTCAGACATTTTACTTTGTATCCAGCAAACTCACAGCTCCAACAAAAAATTTGGATTTATTGGAAGTTCATCTATAAAATGCTTCTTAGTCTGATTTAATGTAGACCGAGATTTCTCACTTTTTGTTGACAATACCTTCAGGCGGCAAATATGGCAATAAAATTAATGCTGCATTTATTTTAGCTGTAGAAACTATGCATAATGGAAAAATTCATAATTATGACAAATCATGTATCACAAATTGACATAGAAAAACCTATAAATTTAGTGTATGAAGTGGGAAAATAAACACAAAATGCTTATTATTGTTATTACAATTTTCAAACATGCTGCTATACTATCCTTTCTTTTTAAATCGAGGTTAAACATTAAAACTCTACTTTCAATAATTTATTTAAATTTGCGGAAATTTTTTTAAAAAATATTGAAAATATTCTGCTGAAATATCAAGCACAAAGATAGAGTTCTTTATGGAAATTAATATTTTCTCTATCTTAAAATGATTTGTATTAAATTGATATTTACTTTACTTCATGTTTTATGCAAGTAAAAAAAAAGGTTCCACAAATAATGAACATAAGCACTTATTGCTAGAAACATCTGCTGCAGGGAAAGAGATTATATAAACAACATGGGATAAGCATTTAAAAGTCTTGTCTACGAGCTTAACAAAATAAAAGACGATATCATTTCGGATCCAAAAGCTGATATAAACGGTTTGCATTTATTTTTTCTTGCATCAAGCGCTTTTTTTTCCGCGAGTTTCATCGATTTTATTCAAAGATTGCTAAACAATTATTTTAAAATATTTTCTACGAACACTTTTGTGTTATAAAGTTCTTGATACTTTTTGATTATTAATTTCTTCAAAATCAATTTTATTTTGCTACTTAAATATTTCATGAAGTTTTGTAATATTGTTTACCCATTAAAAGATATTAATTTTTCCTAATGGGTATAGCAATACTTCATTGAAAATGATAAGTTTGCGAACACTTTTGGGAACTACTGTATAAATTATTATATTGAAAAAAACATTAAATGTAGAGTGGAAGAAGAAAAAATATCAATACTTACTGGGGGATTGGTACATAGTATTTTTTTAAGAAAATAAAAATGCGGAATGAAACAAATTTGAACTATTAAACTAAAAAATACACTTCGTTTAACAGAATTATTTTTGTAAAATTCATGGAGAAGAATGAAAAGACATAACCATGTAATATGTTCCACGTTGAAATTAAAAGCTTCAAAGTTCTATGCCATTTATAAAAGCGCTGTATATCATCTGTGTTAGTTTAGCTACGGTGGAGTGTTTTTTTTTTGTAAGTTTAAATTCGTACAAATTCTTTAGTCATGTTTGTAATTTTTTAACGAAATAAAGGAAGTACGTTTTTGGAAATAAATGTCAACAAACCAATATTCTCTTTTTCAAATAAAAAAAATAACTCTAGCTAAGCCTAACGTGGAGGTGACTCAAAGTTAACAACACACAGAATTCTAAACCTGATCGAACCGTTCGTTTTCAATTTTAATGTGTTTTAAATACAACAATAAACACAACACTAAACAAAAATGTAACAATACATAAAAGAAGGCACATTGCACATACAAATTTCAATAAATACTAACCTTTTTTATGAATCCTGTAGGATAATTTCCGTAAGATAATTTAACGAGCAAGTACAAGACTGAAACGAAAATTCCCAGAATGCACTGAAATATGACGAAATTGGGACGAAATAATTTCGTCAAAAATTTGAGATTTCTGGTTTTGTCAAATATCACGTGATTCGGTGACGAAAGGATCATCGAAAATAACGAAATAGTGCTCGAGGATTGCCGAATCGTCAAAATTGAGCGTTTCATTTTTGACAGTGCGAGAAAGTAATTACTGATATTCAAAAAGAAATGTGGATTTATTTCAAGTCTAAGAATTTTATTTGATAGTTTTTGGTTCATACACGGAAAGTTTCCATCGAGACTTACTAAATTCACAAAAAATTTTCTAGCATACAAGAGAGGTATAATAGTAAAATTTGAAACTATAATGTTGAGAGTTTGATGACATATCAAGGCTTAAGGTAATTAATTTTTCGCTGCGCATGCGCGAAAGATAGCAATTTATAACTTGCGTGATTTAAAATCTAACTAGGTTCCACAACTTATAATAAAATTAAAAAAGTTATCAGCGATCTAAATAGCCGAACTTGAATAAATCTTAGACAGGCGACGAATCGTTCGCAAATTATTTGTTTCTATCATGAGTTACACTGACCATTTTTAGGCAAATGTTGCAAGCTTGTAAACGATCCCTAACGATTTGTCGTCTATCCAAGAATTTTTGAAATTTGGCTCATTAGATCGCTCATAACGTTCTGAATTTTTACGATATTGAACTGGAACTCAATTGTGAGTTGGGAAACCTAGTTGGGATTCAAATTAACGAAACTTATAAATTGTTATCTTTCACGCATGTGCAGCGAAATATTAATGGCTTTAAACATTAATATTTCATCAAATTTTCAAGATTTTAATTTTAAAATTTAGTATTGTACTTCTCTTGTATGCTGTCAAGTTTTCTGAAAGTTTGCCAAGTCTCGATGGAAAACTTAGCAAGTTTTGAGCCACTAACGTTCAAATCAAGCTCGTAGTTTTTAAAGAAATGCTTATATATTCGTGAATATCAGTCATACTTTCTCGAAAGCACGTAAAATGATTGTACATAGTAAGCTAACTGAGGTCTGAAATTTACAGCAATGATGAGAGGATGGTAAAAAAAATGTTTTTCCTCAATTTGTAGCAGATCCCCTAAATGAATGGACGAATTTATTGGGAAATGACAGCAGGATCATACTTTTTCTGACAAAACTTACAAAACAATCGAGAAATTAAAAAAAAAATTGAATTTTTGAAAATGTCCATTATTAATTTGTATTGCACTAACTATTAAGTTCATTTAACCACATGAAACTCGCTTTAAGTGGACGATTTTTATTTTTCCCAATTTTTTCTCATGATCCTTGCTCTAATTAAACGGATTTTTTGTCCCAATAAGCGAATAACAATAGGTTTGTGCAATAAGATTTGTTTTGGTTCGTTGAGATTTGGGCCAAATAAGCGGCTGGTCCCGTTAACCGGTGGTCCCATTGAGCTGATTCCACTGTATTAAAAATACATGAGGAGTTTACTTTCAAAACGAATTATATCCAGTTTTATTTATTTTTTTTAAAATTTATTGAGCAATCACGATTGCTTATTGCTTTCATTTGGCTGTTTTTGGCGTCCTAACATTTTATTTTCCCATCGCCACCCTCCGCACCATAACCGTCGACCGGGTCCTCACGATGCTGCTCCTATAGCGAAAGCCATCTCCAGGTTGCATTAATGTCCTACACACGCGCGCATATATACACAACTACACACACGCGCTCATACATACACAACTACACACACGCGCTCATACATACACAACTACACACACGCGCTCATACATACACAACTACACACACGCGCTCATACATACACAACTACACACACGCGCTCATACATACACAACTACACACACGCGCTCATACATACACAACTACACACACGCGCTCATACATACACAACTACACACACGCGCTCATACATACACAACTCCACACACGCGCTCATACATACACAACTACACACACGCGCGCATACGTACACAACTACACACACACGCGCATATATGCAAAACTACACACACACACACACGCGCACACATACACAACTACACACACACGCGCACACATACACAACTACACACACACGCGCACACATACACAACTACACGCGCACACATACACACACATAAACAAACACATACATAAACGCATACATACAGACACATACACACAACTACCCACACATTCATGCCTGCACACACACAAACACATATGCCTACACACACATACCCATCTCACACACATTCATACACACAACTACCCACACACTTATGCCAGCAAAAAGACACAAACACACATGCCTACACACATACACATACCCCCTACACACAAACACACATACCCCACACACAAACACACGCCTACATACACACACTCGTGATTGCGAAAATACATAATTTTAATTCAAGATGTCAAAATTCAAATTAATTTTATTTATTTATTTATTTTATTTTATTTTATTTTATTTATTTTTTTTTTGGCGAAACGAAAAAAACGTTTTATGCACAAACACTAACTGTTATAATTTCGAAGTTTTCACAATGTTTTGGTAAAATAACAAGTGACTATTGGCATCTAAGTCTAGGAATTTTTCCTCAATTTTATCAGACCTAAATTGCCAATTTTATTTTGGATGTATTCCGTTTTGGTGTGAAACAGAGTGGATATCATCCCTATTGTAAAAAAAAAAAACACATTTTCTTCAGAAATAAACTTGATTAGATTGAAACAAAATATTTTACATTTTTTAATATATTTTTTTTTCACTCTACTTTATTCCTTTCTACTTAATTTATTCTTTTCAATGAACACTTCAAAAAATAAGATCTTTGACCTTATCAAGTATGAACAATAAAACCACCCAAGTCAATTCAAATAACAGCGTTGTATAGGTATTAATAGATCATAATTTTTATCACAATCAGCCACAATTTTTATCATAACTAATCGCAATTTAATAGCAATATTAATTATTTAATATTAATTTAGTAATCACAACTTGAAATCGCGCTTGTCTAACTGATAACAGACTTGCGCAAGGTGCTGCGATCTTATGATACGGACGGGTATCACGCTTGATTGAAAATTTATCAGCCAGTGCTTCGCTCCGCTATTTTATTTGTGAACTATTTTTGAGTTAGAAGCAGGGTTGCCAGACGTCCCGGATTTCAAAGGACAGTCCCGTATTTTGAAAAATTGTCCCGCGTCCCGGGGAACTTCCATACGGGACGGCTAATATCCCGTATTTTAGCTGATAACACTATTTTACCGAACGAGACATTACTTTAAGGGGAAAAAACAAAGTAAAACAAAAAAATGCGAAATAATGAGCCATAAGAAAATCATGTGGCAGCAAATGAAAAAATTATTTTTCTTTTAATTTGGTTTGTATATTTTTGCTTCGGCGGCAGACCATGGCGAACTGAATGGTTGCTTCTTTGCTCATTGACTGATGTTGGAGAATATATTTCTCATGAGTGCCAACCCCCCACCCCCTCCCCCCAAATGAAAATTACCCCTTAAAACACCCCCTCCCTAAACATTTCAATGGCGTATTCTGCGCCATGACTCTCCCATAGGTAGGTACCCCTGTATTTCTGCGCATGCGTCGTCAATTGCAACGAAAACATTTTTTATACTTTGATAGGAGGCATTTTGTGAAGTTTAATGCTTCGTTGCGATTGAATTTTTCAGGTTTATCACGCATGGACGTGTTGTTAATATCCCCCCCCCCCCTTTTCACTCCTAGAAGCCTGTCCCGTATTTACTGTTCTTAATTCTGGCAACCATGGTTAGAAGTGGCAAATTCGAACATGTGCCCTTTTGACATGAAAGTGAATGAGTGGATACCGGCAAATAAGGGATAAGTTCTACTTTGCTGTAAAAGACCTGGCGAGAGATAAAGGGATGGATATACACCGTTTAAGTAGTAAAACAAAAGTTTACGCATTTTTAACAGTAGATATAAAACACTTCAAGCAGAAAGAAATGCATGGGTCGATAGAGTTCATATTAGAGATCCTGAAAACGATTTAAAAAAAAAAAAATGAATTTTGAATTCAAATTATGTTTTTCGCAATCACGAACTGAGACAGGACTCTACTCATTGGAGTTATTGTTTCTAGAAACGGCTCCTGTCCCCCCCCCCCCCCCCCCCCCAAGTCTGCCTCTCCTCCTGGGCGGTTACTTGTGCATAGTTGTGTGTGTGCGTAGACCTGTGTGTATGCACGTAGGCATGTGTGAGTGTATGTGTGTGAAGTCGTGTTTGTGAACGTGCGTGTGTGTAGGACATGAACGCCTCCGACCAGGAGAAGCGGATAGCTCAAAACCGGAGCAGCCGCGCCGCCAGCAGAGGACGGTGGGCGGTGGTGCTGCATAGTCTTCTGGTCCAAATTGAAAAAGGCACGGACACCAAAAACGGTCAAATGAGAACAATAAGCAATCGTGATTGCTCAAAAATTCCAGAAGTGGATATAATTCGTTTTGAAAGTTAACTCCTCATACATTTAAAGCGAAGAATAATGGACTGGAACTTATTAGGATCCAGCGGGGAAATATGTCGAAAAAAAAAAAAAAAAAAAGAAATGAAAACGCGTTTCGTCAGTGTTCGGAAACTTGATCATAGCGCAGAGACAACCAATGTAGCTCCTAGCAGAAAAAAAATGTTTTAATCTTGGTTCTCTAAGCAAAACTTCACAACCGAACAGGTCAACTAAGCCGTGGTCATTTCGGATTTAGAGTTTTACGGCCCTCAAATGACTAAACTTGTTTAAATTCTAGTCTATTATTTAAGAAAAATTGTCTCCTTTATTTATTACCTTTTCTTTTGTTCACTTAAACTGTGAGATGTTTTGCACCCCAAAAAATAATTTGATAGTGTTTGTACACCTGATACGTCTACCCTCCTTGTTCCTCGTGATAGCTTTTGTTTTTAAGGTTTGACTACAGAGGGCACCCAAAAAGGGTTTGACCTAGGCGCCCCCCCCCCGAATATTTCAATAAAGCTTTGTCTATCAGTAGCACATTTCTAAGAAAGGAGGAGGGGGGGGGGGTATTTTAGGGCTTAGAATGAGTTCAGAGTTTACAACGCTTAGATTGAATGGTTACAAGGGACTACGAGGGATGAACAACGTAGTTCGACCGCGAACAAATGACCGATGTATTGTATTTATTGTTGTACTTAAAGAAAGTGTTTTTTAGGTTTGAACTCTCTCCAAAATTTTTTAAAACGATTACAAAAATATGTTATTTACTATCTTTTTTTTTTTTTTTTCTTTCTTTTTTGAGCAATCACGAGTGCTTATTGTTCTCATTTGACCGTTTTTGGCGTTACGCTGATTTTTCCCACCGCCACCCTCCGCACCATAACCGTCGATCGGCTCCTCTTGATGCTGCTCCTATAGCGAAAGCCGTCTCCAGGTTGCATCCATGTCCTACACACACGCGCATACATACAAAACTACACACACACACACGCGCACACACACACAAACACATACAAACATACAAACAGTTACACACACGCATACATACAGATACCCACACATACACATACACAACTACCCACGCATTCATGCATGCACACAGACACAAACACATGTGCCAACACCCACATACACATACCCCCCACACACATTCATACACACACATACACATAACCCGTACACACAAACACACACGCCTACATACACACCCTCGTGATTGCGAAACACATAATTTGAATTCAAGATGTAAAAATTCAAATTATTATTATTATTATTATTTTTTTTTTTTTTTTTTGAGAAACTTACTGCTACCGTATTTTCATTCTGAATTTCATTAAAAAAAAGTATTGACTAATTGGAGGGCTCGGGGCAGAAATGTGACAAGCCACGAAGAATGACTTTTCGATCAAAATTTTTGTTTCTCGTAACTAAGATTGAAATAAACATCACAATCGATTATGTGATTTCGAGAGAAACATATCTGGTTTTAGTGTTGCAGAATATGAAATGTGTAATACCTTTGAAAAATTCCACAAATAGTTTTTATAAGTTGGAAATTTGCCTACTGAAAAATTCACATCATGTGGCACATCACATTCTTGCTTCGACACCCCAACTGCTGAAACTTATTGTTTGATCATCAGTATTTTTTTTATTGTAGCACAATTGCTAACATCATTACTTCAAAAAAAAAAAATACGACGGTTTCCTTCAGATATTGCCCAATTTCAATACTTTTTTAATTTAAAAGTGCCAAACTCTGTATTTACATATTTCTTAACTGTCAGAAAATATGAATTTACTAAGTATCACTTCGAATGCGCGCACAGAAGTACACTCATCTTTTTTTAAAGTTACTATTTAAGACTCAGAATATTTAACAGGGGTGAAATATATAATGTACACGTCATTTTTTTTTTTACATTTTATGAACAAGTCACCTTTTTTATTTGCTCATATTAATGCCGTTAAAGTAGCATCCCCTCATTTAATAACCTTTTGTAACAAAAACTAATAGAATATATACGAATAAAATGGAATTGAGTCGATTATGCATTTCATGAGAAATGTGTTATTAAAACCCTCCCCAAAAAAAGTCTGGTTATGACCCTGTCGACAATCATTTGAGAGAACGAGTTCGTTCCTTAAAATAGGTAGCGGAGGAAGAAGGGACGCGGGCCGTATTTTAGAGTATAGCGATATTTTGACGACATGATAAAAAAAAATTCTCATAGTATATTTTCGTGATGAGATTGTTTAGAACTGAAATGTTCAAGTTACAGTAATAACTTCATTGAGTTGGCGAAAAAGTAAAAACGACAAGCTTTGCATTCCTTATTGCAACCCTACTCTCATTAATTTTCAATTCAAATTAATTATAGAAGGCGTTGTTGTCTGTGACCAATGGCTGCTGAAAGAAGTAAAACCAGATCCCACCCACATACTTGGAATATGACCTCTCCAATGAGACGTCTGCCTTGACCGTAAAAAAAACTGAAATGTTTTACTTCTTTATTAAGATGTTTGCTTCTGAAATAAAACGGAGTCAAGGGCCAACTCATGACAACTGGAACAGCCTATTTTTTTAAGCAGAGAAGATAATTTAATGGTAAGCGAACCTTTTTTTACATTATTAAAATTCCACAATTCCATTAGGATCATTTTATAACCATATCATTGAAGATTGCAATGTCGGACCAAAAATTCCAATACTGGCATTGGAAAATTTTTCCAAAAATGATTGAAAACATCTTGTTTTGCTTACATATTTCAGAATTTTGTATAAAAGTGTATTATGTATGGAAACGTATTGTCAACAAATATAAAATGAAGAAACAAATGTCTCAACAAAATATGAATAACATTAAAAAACGTAATTCATCTATTGAAATGTCTCTAAACCTGGAACTCATTTTAGTGCTCTATTTCCCTACTGCTGAAAATACTCTTTCTCAATTCACGCAGATCGATAGTTGTTAACAATGTGCGATGTACCTCCTCTAAGTGTGTAGAACATATTCAGTTTTTAGCGTGTTAATTCAGTCGTTTTGTGTATGTGTGTTCCTTTTGTATTCTATGTATGTATTATTTTTATTTATTATCATTATTTTTTTTTAATTTTATAGTTGTAATTTTGTTTTCCGAGAGACCATACTTTTCTAATATTAACATCATTTACTCTCGAGCAGGAGAAGTTTGTGTTTCCTTTTTATTAGCCCTTTGGTTTGAAATTTATGATAAACTTGACCAAATTTGATCTTGTTGGTTCTCTTATTCGTTTTCGCTTTCTTTTCAAAATTCTTTACTAATTTAATTACGTAAATATCTCTATGTTTCAATTATTATTGATTATGCGTTACCTCTATGCAAATTTTTGAGGCTCTATATAAGTTCTCAATGTTAAACTGCCAAATATAAAGCAAAATAGCGAGACAGGACAACAAACCAATACTGGAGACAGCAAATTACCATTTGTCATGCTAATAAGAGTTTTTTTCAAAATTTAGTGAAGTTGAGATAAATAATTTAAAAAATATATAAAGCATTACTGCAATTGATGGTTAGGAAAAGTGAGTGAACAGTTAAATGGAAAAAAAAAAGAACATGGTGCACGAAAGCGGACGAAAATGCGATTTATCTCATCATCTAGTAATGACAGTATTATTTTGCACTCTATCCGCTTCCTTTGTTTAATGATATTTTTCTCGTTCGTGCTTTTAAGGTCAAATTTTTACAATAGAATGATTTAGTTTCTGTATCATGGAAAAAGAAATGTACCTTTATAATATAAGAAGATATTTAATAAGTTACAGTCAGCGTTGGCAAAAACCCGGGTTTTTTAAAAAAAAGCCCATGGACCCAAGGTTTTTCTAATTAAAACCCAAAAAAAAAACCAACTAAAGTTGGGTTTTTTGTCTTTTTTAGGGAAAATGTGGGGTAAATGTAGCATATTGTAGCATAAGTATATAGACAAAGTGCAAAAATTGTCTTCGGGTAAAAAAGCTGGAAAACTAGTTAAAATTCAGCGATTTCTGAAGAGACAAAAAAAACCCAAGAATGGTGAAGTTTTAGATTTTTTAATTTTCATTATTACCAACAGTTAAGGCAAAGTTACTTTTCGAGTGATAAAATCTATTGTTCGTTTTTAATTACTACATTTTTTTTTTTTTTTTTTTTTTTTTTTTTTTGCATTTTACTTTATTGTATTTCATTTTGTTATGCAAAACTACTGTAGAACCTCAAGTAGTTTAAAAATCCCTTTTTACTGAATTCCAGCTTAAGACATTTCTTTGAATTTTATGTTGCCCGTTTTTCTATTTCTGTGTACAGAGTAAGAAATACTAAACTTTTTCGTAAGATAATGAAAATACTGTACCTGTCGACCGTTTGAAAAATCTGTTTATTTCTAAAAAATGTACCTTGTGTTTATTCGAGATTTGTGATGTGTTGGTTAGCAGAAAATAATTCACATGAAAGCATTTTAACTAGATTTGTTTTCTCTGTACAATCTACAAATATTGAGAAAATCAGACGTGACAGGACTTGGTGAAGATAATTTGAGTTATTTATTGACCAGTTAAAGAAAAAAGTTAAATATTTTTATTTAAAATCTTTGAAGTATTTTTTTAATGCCGTTAAGAAATACTATTAAAGTTCAAAATTCATTTTTTATGTTCATTGTCTGTGGTGAAGAACAAATAAAAAAGAAGTTTAAATTGTAAAAGTATTTAAATTAATATTTTTAAAAACTTCTCAGAAAATTTAAAAACCCAAAAGTGGGCTAAATAATGGGTTTTTTCAAAAAAAAAAAAAACCCATGGGTCCAATTCGACCAACCCTGGTTACAGTTTCAATTAAATAATTTTCAATTTATATTATTTTCAGCTGATACCAAAATACCTGTACTTCACATCAGAAAAAAACTTGTGTTACGAAATTGTAAATTTGTTCGAAACATCGGTATTCGGTATACCAATATTGCAATCACTACTTCTAAATTCATAGCAAATTAGAACTTTGGCAAGGAGTCCCGAGCTGGCTAAGATCCCTTCCCCATAGCAAAATATCTAGATTGGGTGCCCTGTGATATAGGTGTCTCGTCTCCCCAACAAGCTCAACAATCGTACTAGAAAACTCCAGTGCTTGCTTTTTTTTGTCTTTCAAGTCGGAAATTTAATAAATGCTAATTAAAGTTGATGTTCTGCTGTTTATAAAGTTCTTAAAATATTTATTATGTGCTGATTCTCTTTAAAAATAACACATTTCATTCAAAAGCGGCAAAGCATAGCAATTCTAAAACTATGGCCGCAGTGCGAAAAAAAATGCTCTTCCGTTGCTACATTCATGGATGATCTACAGTTGTAGTTTTCAGAATTCAATTTCGGAACATTTTCATAGAAAACAGCAAAACGGATCTCCTTTAGACGTCTACAAATATAGCCTAAAATTAAATTTTTTAGACTTAAAAATCGAAAAAATTCCTGACAAAGTTTCTGAATCCTCCGCATTTATTTAAAGTCACCAAACTTTGCCGAAAATTGCCTTCAAAGTTCAATTTTGGAACATTTCAAAGAGGAACCTAGACTCTCGATGTCACCAGAAATGTCCCAAGTTTGGCTTAGTTTTTAAAAAGAAATTGAAGGAGAACCAACTTGATCTCTTTCCATAACTTTTCAAATTTCCCAAACTTCTCTTAAAATTACGAATTTTTACGTCAGTTTTGAAAAATAATGTTCACTCTCTGCGCACAACTGACCTTCTCCTTTCCTTAATGCCACAAAAAAAAGAGTAAAGCAATGCGTTCAGAGTTTTCGGTTATTGTCTATTGCAGGATGATGAGTTTATTACAAGGACGAAACTTCAGTCTCTCGATGGCACAACCGGACTGTTGGCGTACAGCGTGTAGTTCTTCCTTAGCCTGGCTTACTGCTTAGTTCTCAAGCTTTGCCTTCAATTGACAAGCTCTACCGTGTCATTGCTACAGACTCTTGCTGGTGTGTTTACTTTATTTTAGCAAACAGTTTAATGGAGCTATTGGGTTCAATTAGATGACATCTGTTTCGAGCTCAAATATTGTCTATTTTAGACTGATCAGTCCAATAAAAGGCAGTCTTTTATCGCATAACCTTGATGTTGGTGTATTGTATGTAGTCCTGCTTTAACCCTGGCGTAAGGGCAGTAACTTGCTTCTTACTACGTTTTCAGACTTCAAAATCGAAAGTTTGAGGGGTGGGGGAATCTTATCCTCCCTCTGACGTCACCAAAGATAAAACCTGAAGTTTCAGTTTTAGTACTTATAATTTCTAGTATTATTTTTCCTTTAAGGAAATAATTTAATAAAAAGAATCAGAGTATTAAACGTGATTTTTTTTTCTTTTTACATTCACCCTGTTTCTGCTGGATCCCGCTCCTTTCTCTTTAACTCTATATCAAGTTTTAATTAGAGAGAAAGGAAGAGCGGCAGTGTAAAGTTATTTCCATGCCTCTGAAAAATTGAAGGTCAGTCTCGGATTTAGAGTAATATTTTCTATATTACCTCAAAGAAATAGGTAGTTTAGAATAGATTTGTATTTTTGCTAATTTTTCTTTAGTTTAATGATTCAATAAATTATTTTAGAGAACTGTTTTAGAGAAATCACACATTTTTTGCATCAATATTATACTAACTTTTCAGAGAATGTTATAGAATTAAAATGTTTATGTATTGTTTAAATGTTAACACCATCGCGTGTACGTGCATTTGTTAACTTATTCGTTATTTCTCGTTCATAACAATGCGTAAACTAAATGGATCGCATTAAAGACTTGAAATTCGTTTCTGTAGGGTAACTTTCAAATGACACGTGAAAAATAAAACAGATCGTTTATCGTACGCAGAAATTGCTGTTTAGTCTCACTAGTCTAAGATAGTCAATAACCGAGTTACAGACAGATGTCATCTACACAGTTGTCTGTCCGTATTTTGCGTACTGTTCTACCTTAGCCCTGCTTGAGCATTAATTTACTGCCCATCAAATCCAGCTCTAGTAGTTTTGCCGCCCCAGGCTATGTTGAAAAGTGTTGACCCCTTCGCTTAATAAATATATATGTGTGTATATATATATATATATGTGTGTATATATAAATATATATATATATATATATATATATATATTCAATCGTCGAGCATACTATCTAGCATTGCTGAAAAGAAACAAAGAAACATATGTGAGTTACACGTCTCTATATTCGGATTTTTTTTTCGGAAGCGAAACGTAAAAATCCGGTATATGTTACACTAGCGGAATGTAACTAATCTAATTTCGGAAGAACTATTACACTTATTTCTTGCTGAAAATATGTTCAATTAGTGCAATTAATAATCTCATAGCAGTAAAACACGTTTCTATGTTTGTTTGTTTTTTATCAAAGCAACATGTAAAAATCCAGTATGCGTTACGTTTGTTGAAACCAATCTAATTTCGGAAGAAATATTAAGTGTGGAAAATTATTTCTTGCTGAAAATATGTTCGTTTAGTGCAATTGATCTTCTCATATCATTAAAACACTTTTTATATTCGGAGGGTTTTTTTCGGCAGCGAAGTGTAAAAACGCAGTATGCGTTACTGGTATTGAACCTAACTAATCTGATTTGGAACGAACTATTGCACTTATAAGTTTACTTCTTGCTGAAAATATGTTCTATTAGTGCAATTATTAATCTCAAAGCAGTATATTACATTTCAAAGTTCGATATTTTTTTTTTCTTCAAATCAAAATGTAAACCTCCAGTATGCGTTACTCCTGATAAACCTAACTAATCTATTTAAGAGCAAACTATAGCACTTAGAAGGTTTTTTTTTTTTTTTTTGCTTAAAATACGTTATTCTACCGCAGTTGATAATCTTATATCAGTAAAACACGTTCTATGTTTGGGGGGTTTTTTTCGGAAGCAAATTGTAAATATCCAGTACGCGTTACTTCTTTTGAACCTAACTAATCCATTTTCGAGCGAATTACTGCACACGGAAGTTTATTTCTTGCTGAAAATATGTTCATTTAGTGCAATTGATCCTCTCATATCAGTAAAACACGTTCTATATTTGCGGTTTGTTTGTTTTTTTGGAAGCAAAGTGTAAAATCCATTATGCGTTTCTCCCGATGAACCTAACTTATCAATTTTTGAACGAACTATTGCACCAAGAAGTTTATTTCTTGCTCAAAATATGTTAAATTAGTGCAATTAATAATCTCATAGCAGTGAAACACGTTTCTACATTCGATTTTTTCTTTCTCCGAATCAAAATGTAAAAATCCAGTATGCGTTAATCTTGTTGAACCTGACTAATCGATTTTCAAACGAAATATTGCACTTAGTTTATTTCTTGCTGAAAATACTTCTATTTAGTGCAATTGATCCTCTCGTATCAGTAAAACACGTTCTATAATTTGGGGGGGGGGGCGAATGGAAGCGAAGTGTAAAAACCCAGCATGCGTGACGCGTGTTGAACCTGACTAATCGATTTTTAAACGAAATATTGCACGCAGAAGTTTATTTCTTGCTGAGAATACTTCTATTTAGTGCAATTGATCCTCACATATCAGTAAAACACGTTCTATATTCGGGGTTTTTTTTCTTAAGCAAAGTGTAAAAATCCAGTATGCCTTACAACTATTGAACCTAACTAATTTTTTTTCGGACGAACTAGTGCACTTAGAAGTTTATTTCTTAATCAAAATATATTCATTTGGTGCAACTGATCCTCTCATATCAGTAGAACACGTTCTATAATCGGGATTTTTTTTTTTCGGAAGGAAAGTGTAAAAATCAAACATGCATTATTGCTCGCAGATAATTATTTCTTGCTGAAAATATGTTCATTTAGTGCAATTGACACTCTCATATCAGTAAAACGCGTTCTATATTGGGGGATTTTTTTTTGGAAGCAAAGTGTAAAAATCCAGTATGCTTTACACCTGTTGAACATAACTAATTTCTTTTCGAAGGAACTATTGATGTTAGAATATTATTTCTTGCTGAAAGTATGCTCATTTAGTACAATTGATCCCTCGGCAGCGAAATGTCAGAACCCAGTATGCATTACGCGTGTAGAACATAACTAATTCATTTTCGCGCGAACTATTGCGTTTAGAAGTTTTTTTCTTGCTGAAAATATGTTCATTTAGTGCAATTGATCCTTTCATATCAAAAAAATACGTTCTATATTCGGGTTTTTTTTTCGGAACCAAAGTGTAAAAATCCAGTATACGTTACTCCTGTTGAACAAAATTAATCTATTTTTGAGCGAACTATTGCACTTAGTAGTTAATTTCTTGCTGAAAATATGTTCAATTAGAGCAATTGATCCTCTCATATCAGTAAAACACGTTCGATAATTTGGGGGGGGGGGGGTTGGAAGCGAAGTATAAAAACCCAGCATGCGCGTCGCTTGTTGAACCTGACTAATCGATTTTCAAACGAAATATAGCACGCAGAAGCTTTTTTCCTTCTGAAAATATGTTCATTTAGTGCAATTGATCTTCTCATATCAGTAAAACGCGTTCTATATTTGGAGTTTTTGCTTCGGAAGCAAAGTGTAAAAATCCAGTATGCGTTACTCCTGTTGAACCTATATTATCTATTTTCGAAAGAACTATTGCATTTAGATGTTTATTTCTTGCTGAAAATATTTTCATTTAGTGCAATTAATCCTCACATATCAGTAAAACACGTTCTATATTCGAGGGGATTTTTGGAAGTAAAGTGTAAAAATCCAGTATGCTTTACACCTGTTGAATATAATTAATTTCTTTTCGTAGGAACTATTGCTCTTAGAATATTATTTCTTGCTGAAAATATGTTCATTTAGCAACTGATCCTCTCATATCAGCAAAACACGTTATATATTCGGTGTTTTTTTTTTCGAAACCAAAGTGTGAAAATCCAGTATGCGTTCCTCCTGTTGAACCTATATTACCTATTTTCGAGAGAACTATTGCATTAAGAAGTTTATTTCTTGCGAAAATATATTCATTTAGTGCAATTGATCTTCGTATATCAGTAAAACGCGTTCTGTATTCGGGGTTTTTTTTCTGAAGCAAAGTGTAAATATACGGTATGCTTTACTCTTTTTGAACCTAGATTATCTTTTTTGAAAAACTATTGAATTTAGAAGTTTATTTCTTTCTGAAAATATTTTCATTTAGTGCAATTATACCTCACGTATCAGTAAAACACGTTCTATATATATATTTTTTTTTTTCGAAAGCCAAGTGTAAAAATCCAGTATTTGTTACTCCTGTTGAACCTAACTATTCCATTTTTGAGTGAATTATTGCACTTAGAAGTTTATTTCTTGCTGAAAACATGTTCATTTAGTGCTATTGATCCTTTTATATCAGTAAAACACAATCTATATTCAGGGGCGGGTTTTTTCGGAAGCAAAGTGTTAAATCCAGTAAGCTTTACTCCTGTTGAAGCTAACTAATCTATTTTTGGACGAATTATTGCAGTAAGAGGTTTATTTCTTGCTGAAAATACGTTAATTTAGTGCAATTGGTACTCATATCAGTAAAACACGTTCTGTAATCAGGTTTTTTTTTTCGGAAGCAAAGTGTAAAAATTTAGTATGCATTACACCTGTTGAACATTACTAATCAATTTTTGAGCGAACTATTCAACTTAGTAGTTCATTTCTTGCTGAAAATATGTTCATTTAGATCAATTGATCCTCTCATATCAGTAAAACACGTCCTATATTCGTGGGGGGGGAGGGGTCGGCAGCGAAGTGTCAGAACATAGTATGCGTTACGCGTGTTGAACATAACTAATTCATTTTCGAGCGAACTATTGCACTTAGAAGTTTATTTCTTGCTGAAAAAAACGTTAATGTAGTGCATTTGATACTCTCATATCAGTAAAACACGTTCTATAATCAGGTTTTTTTTCGGAAGCAAAGTGTAAAAATCCAGTATGCGTTACACCTGTTGAACATTACTGATCTATTTTCGAGAGAACTATTGCATTAAGAAGTTTATTTCTTGCGGAAAATATGTTCATTTATTTCAATTGATCCTCTGATATCAGTAAAACACGTTCTATATTAGGGGGGGGGGGATGGAGTTGGAGTTGGAAGCGAAGTGTAAAAACCCAGCATGCGTGACGCTTGTTAAACCTAACTAATCAATTTTCGAGCGAACTATTGCACGCAGAAGTTTTTTTTTCTTCTGAAAATATGTTCGTTTAGTGCAATTTATCCTCTCATATCAGAAAAACACGTTCTATATTCGGGTTTTTATTTTTTGGAAGCAAAGTGTAAAAATCCAGTATGCGTTACTCCTTTTGAACCTATATTATCTATTTTCGAGAGAACTATTGCATTAAGAAGTTTATTTCTTGCGAAAATATGTTCATTTAGTGCAATTATACCTCTCATATAGTAAAACACGTTCTATATTCGGAGTTTTTTTTTTTTTCGGAAGCAAAGTGTAAAAATCCAGTATTCGTTACTCCTGTTAAACCTTACTAATCTCTTTTCGAAGAAACTATTGCACTAAGAATATTATTTCATGCTGAAAATATGTTCATTTAGTGCAATTAATCCTCACATACCAGTAAAACACGTTCTATATTCGGGTTTTCTTTTTTTTTTTTTTTTTTTAAGCAAAGTGTAAAAATCCAGTATGCGTTACACCTGTTGAACCTAACTAATCTTTTTTCGGACGAACTATTCCACTTAGTAGTTAATTTCTTGCTGAAAATATGTTCATTTAGTGCAATTGATCCTTTCATATCAGTAAAACATGTTCTATATTTGTGGGAGGGGGGTTTGGAAGCGAAGTATAAAAACCCAGCAAACGTGACGCATGTTGAACCTAATTAATCAATTTTCAAACTAAGTATTGCACACAAAAAATTTTTCCCTTCTGAAAATATGCCCATTTAGTGCAATTTATCCTCTCATATCAGTAAAATACGTTCTATATTTAGGTTTTTTTTTCGGATGCAAAGTGTAAAAATCCAGTATGCGTTACTCCTATTGAGCCTAACTAATCTATTTTCGGACGAATTATTGCAGTAAGAGTTTTATTTCTTGCTGAAATACGTTAATTTAGTGCAATTGATACTCTCATATCAGTAAAACACGTTCTGTAATCAGGTTTTTTTTTTCGGAAGCAAAGTATTAAAATTTAGTATGCATTACACCTGTTGAACATTACTGATCTATTTTTGAGCGAACTATTCAACTTAGTAGTTCATTTCTTGCTGAAATACGTTAATTTAGTGCAATTGGTACTCTCATATCAGTAAAACACGTTCTGTAATCAGGTTTTTTTTTCGGAAGCAAAGTATAAAAATTTGGTATGCATTACACCTGTTGAACATTACTGATCTATTTTTGAGCGAACTATTCAACTTAGTAGTTCATTTCTTGCTGAAAATATGTTCATTTAGATCAATTGATCCTCTCATATCAATAAAACACGTCCTATATTCGTGGGGGGGGGAGGGGTCGGCAGCGAAGTGTCAGAACCCAGTATGCGTTACGCGTGTTGAACATAACTAATTCATTTTCGAGCGAACTATTGCACTTAGAAGTTTATTTCTTGCTGAAAAAACGTTAATGTAGTGCATTTGATACTCTCATATCAGTAAAACACGTTCTATAATCAGGTTTTTTTTCGGAAGCAAAGTGTAAAAATCCAGTATGCGTTACACCTGTTGAACATTACTGATCTATTTTCGAGAGAACTATTGCATTAAGAAGTTTATTTCTTGCGGAAAATATGTTCATTTATTTCAATTGATCCTCTGATATCAGTAAAACACGTTCTATATTAGGTGGGGGGGGGGGATCGGCAGCGAAGTGTCAGAACCCAGTACGCGTTACTTCTTTTGAGCCGAACTAATCCATTTTCGAGCGAATTACAGCACACGGAAGTTTATTTCTTGCTGAAAATATGCTCATTTAGTGCAATTGATCCTCTCGTATCAGTAAAATACGTTCTATATTCCTGGTATTTTTTCGGAAGCAAAGTGTAGAAATCCAGTATTCGTTACTCCTGTTGAACCTTTTCTAATCTCTTTTCGAAGGAACTATTTCACTTAGAATATTATTTCTTGCTGAAAATATGTTCGTTTAGTGCAACTGATAAGAGGTTTTCCATCTCCAGCTCAGTCACTTTCCTATGCCGGGCTGATGAGTGCTAATAAGCACGAAACTGCAGTCCTTTGCTGGAAATGACTGAGCTGGCAGTGTATTTCACGTATTATTAGTTTTGTTTGAGAAGGGAATAAATGAATATGTATGTTATGGAATTGTAAAAATATTGAAGTTGTAGAACCGAATCAAAATGTAAATACGAGTAAAAAGTAAAATGCCAATAAAACTGTTGAACCATCAAGAGGTGAAATTGTTCAAGGAACAAAATTGCTACTTTCACAAATAAATATGGGTTAAAAATAAAATTTCATTTTATTAGCAAAGAAACAAACTATACATAGACACATCACTAAGCTTCATAACTTAGAAACCATATCTTGCATAGCCTACGCCTCGAAGAAGTGCATCATTTAAACCGTATCCAACACCAGCATTACCAAGTCTATTATATTGAAGCCCTTCATAACCAAGACCCAACCCATTTGCGGCAATAATTCCTGGTGCAGCTAAGATAGCAGGTGCACCCAAAAGTCCGGCATATGGGGCAGAGGAGATGATCTTGACAGCAGCAGGATCTTGATTGGCTGTTCCGGGCTCGTTGGTCTTGACTTGAGCCCTGAATCCGGCATGGTCGGCAACATAATTAACGCGTCTGTGGACGCCCCTGGCATCAGAAAATCCGTAGCTGCCCTTCACGCCACTGACTCCGTCTCCAACTTCTTCTCTGTATTGATCTCCATGTTTGTCCTTTATGTTGTATCCGAATTTATAAGGTTTGGGTGCATGATGCTCAGGCTGGAAGAACCAAATATTAGTTCAGTTGTACATAGTTACACTTCTGAATTTTTAAAATAAATTTTACACTATGTGTGTAAGATTTAAAAGAGCTTCTCCTTTGCATTTTGCATTGGACTTTTAACACTAGAACGACTGACATTTTCTGTATACCTAGAAAGACTGAAGGGGCCAGTGTGGCCCCTACCCATTTTTGGAGTGAATTCTTTTAAAAATTCCTCCTGAGGGAGTCCACATGCCTGATTCACCTTCTTTCATGACTAAATAAAAACTTAGTACTTAATTATTTTTAGTTTTTCTCTCTATACTGGGCAAAAGGTTGAATTAGTTTTCCTTTCTAAGAGCAATGGCCACCGTTAGAATAGTAAGCAGTCGGTACTCTTTATAGCATTTGGATATCCAATCGGCTGCATAAAGAGGAAGTTACAGGTTAAACTAGAGTGAATGGCATTTTTTTATGCTACAACAACTAGGAAAAAGGAAAAAAATAAATTTAACTGTCAAAATGCTTAGGGGCCACTGTGGCCCCTCCCGTCTTTCTGGGTATAAGGATCAATATTAACAGTACTATCAGGCGAATGATTAAATGATTAAACAAGCGTTCAAATAGTGTTATATAATGAAAAGTCAGAAAATTCCATTAAGTTCCGTTAGATATTATCCGAGTTATCAAACAAACTACGCGAGGGGCCACACAGGCCCCTCCGTCTTTCTAGTATTAAATTTCATAGTAGATTTGAAACAGAACATGAAACGCCTGACATATAACGATTGTTAAAATTTAAATATTGTTAAGCTTTATGTAATGTGTACTGTCTGTCCACGGATTGTATGGAAAGGCAAACATCCGGTTTACAGGCGGAAATGGACGCATATATTAGTTTTTAGGGATGTCATCGGGGGTTTGCAGATGTATGTTAGCCTCTAAATTAAGCAGAGTCTCACTTAATTGAGCGAAATACGCGCATCAAATTTTTACTTTTCTCCCTCATTCAGATGGACTCGTCTTAACTGGACGTTTGCCAGTTCCAAACAATCCGTGGTTGAACAGTATGTAGGTAGAACCCCGTTTAAGATACTCTAAAGTGTTTTTGAAAGAACATGTTGTTAGAAATTTAAGACAATAAATTAGGTTTTTTAAAAAAGGGATTTTTCCCAAAAACTTACACCATTTTTTAGACACAAATCCTTTCTAAATATTTCTCGAACCGAAATTGAAGCCAAAAATTTGGTGACTTCAAATATTTGACCTGACTGATTCAATGCGATTGTTTCGTATCTTAACTACCAGGTGGTTGTAAATGAGATATGACAATGCTTAATTGTTAATATCAAACAACTGTTCGTATGTTCAAGTGTATTTCAATTTGCTATACAAAACTTCAACGGCACATGCATATTAAGCTTGATCGCATTATTCAAACTCAGTTTTAAAATATGTAATCTAAAATTCGTGAGAAGCTTAAGGATTAAGTGAAGTTTGGATCTAAAAGGAATTCGCTTGTGGTTTTAATTGTTTCCCCGTTTTTTTTTTTAGCCAAATTGTCTGTAAATACTGGTAACTACTGTGAGTTATAGTTCTGTTAATTAAGATCACGTGATCGGATCATATTTTTTCCAACCACATAATTGATTCAAACATCTTACACATTTTCAAATACATGTATTTTTAGCATTATTTTTAAGCACCTTTCTTATCATTCTTAGATATAATTTACTTACGATAGTAATCCGTTTAAAGAAAATACGTACCAGTGGCAGTATAGATCCAACTGCAACGGAAAAAGTAGCAGCGACAATAAGTACCTGAAATTCAGAAGTGTTATTTGTATTGTATTTTTTGCGAAAGTAAAACCTTCAAAATGTACAGCTTGAATTGAAAAAAAGAATGAAAAATGAAATAATATCAATACATATTTTGATCTTTTCCCTAATATGTACATTTGTACTCGGTTAATACGAAATGCCAAAAATCCAAGAACTTGCTCGTATTAGCCGTTATTCGTAAAAGCCATGAAATAGTGATACTCTAAAACAAACGAAGAAATGCTTACTTATATTTCAAAAATACTACTACTAATACACACATTGCAATCTAACTACTACTAGTATATTTAGAAAACAATCACTTATTTCTTATAAATGAATGCTTTCGGAAACTATTGAAAAAGGAAGATTATAAAATTATTATCGACAATCCCGGATCATCTTGCTATCCGCAATGGAAGATGAACAGTTTTATTTATGATTAAATTGAAATGTCCACAGGTAAACAAACGGCTTGATTATCTATGCAAAATGTTTAAATTTCGCTTTTCGATACACAATGGAACACCTACTACCTAAGAAAATGTTGAAGTATGCCTAAAAAAGAAAATTACAGTATATTCAACAAGATCTCAGAAATTTTTGCTCGTCTTGGCCGAAATTTTTAATTTAATGTACGTAATAAGCGTGAAAATTTTTAATGTAATTACATAGCAAAACAAACTTCATGAACGAAATGTTCGTTTTATCCGTGGTTTCGTATGATATGTGATAGAGAGTTCAACTGTATTTATAGTTTCGTTTTAAGACTAATTGAATGGAAGTAAGCATTTTGAGAGTTAATTTATTTAACTGAATAATTGTTTAAATGCAGACAATAGGAACGACTGAAAGTGTTTATATTATCTTTAATACAAGTCCTGAGAAAGTGAGACACAAATTCGATATCAATCGAGACATTGTTCCAAACTAAGAGTTAAAAAAATATATAATGTTTTAAAAAATGTCAAAATGGTTAAACAATTCGACTAGAACCTATGAAATACATAAAGAGAACTTTTATTGCTTTTAAATAATTTTATTTCAAAATTAAAGCATAGGGAGCAAACATGACGGTGACACAATGATATTTTTCTGCTTTAGGCGAAGTGGAGAGAAAACAAGTCGCCAAAAGCAGTTAAAATAATCGTAATGTTTTTTCAGGAAAAAAAAAGTTAATTGAAGCAATTACGCGTTTCGTTGTTAAATATGAGATCGGTATACTGCAAAAAAGGGAATAGAAACTAAGAATAATACCTTGCAAATCATGGTAGTTGACAGCTGATGATTTCTAATCAAATGATACTCATCGCTTAGATATAGAAGCTTTTATATCAAGCGAAAAAACAGGAAATTTTATTTTATTGTGCTAGAATGTTTAATTTTTTACGCTTGGTGAATTTCATCTGATAACTTCGTTGAAATTTCAAGCAAATGAAAGCTATTTAGGTAGTTCAAATTCATAACATTCCGTTGTCGAAAGTTAGTTTCTTGCTTCACGAGTAGTATTTTATTTCATTTTTGTCCAAAATTACAAATTTCAAAATATTATGCAAAATTCTCCAAAAATAGAATTTAGCAAATGTCACATTTTTAAAATCATTTAAGAATGTCTTTTAAAATAAAAATGAATAGGCAAAGAGCTCGATATTTTTGTCTTA
Source organism: Uloborus diversus (assembly GCF_026930045.1). NCBI lineage: Eukaryota > Metazoa > Arthropoda > Arachnida > Araneae > Uloboridae > Uloborus > Uloborus diversus. Next base: position 253,766,168 of record NC_072731.1, read on the forward strand.
AGTGCTTCATTTTTTCTTTCTCCATACAGTAGAACCTCGTTCATCCGGCCCCCGTTGATCTGGATCTCCGGTTTATTCGGATCAAATTTGCGGAGTTAAAAAAATTATACTCACTTAAATAATAGTTCTTAATTGTAATAGAAAGAACAAAACTGTAAATGTAACAAATATTCGTCCTTTATTTCAATTAAATATACCAGTAGTGTGTAGGCCGTACAATACGTTACAGTAATCCAACAACCAACATGGTATGTATTAGGAGTGTCACTCCGACACCACTGCAACTGAACTAATGATAAAGTACGTGAAATACACCGCCAGCTCAGTCATTTCCAGCCGAGGACTGCAGTTTCGTGTTTATTAGCACTGAACTGCAGTCCTCGGCTGGAAATGACTGAGCTGGCGGTGTATTTCACGTATTTCTGCTTTAGCCCTGGCTAATGGGCGGTAATTTACTGAATAATGATAAAGTATTTGCGAGTAACAATCCTATGCATGTAATTCTGTTGTGAAAAAATTACGTTTTTTTTTCTTTTTTTCTTTTTTTTTTTTTTTTTTTTTTTTTTGCTGTAGTAAAAAAATAAATGCGTATTTACGAATGTGTTTTCTTTGTTACCCGGATTTTTGCATATCTGGACCGCTTTTGGTCCTAGTTAGTTGAATAAACAAGGTTGCTCTGTATTTACATTTTTTTCTTTTTCTTTTTTTTTCAGTTTTAAGTCTGCAAAGCTTATATTCACTATATTGAGCCGAGCGAAGGATAATTCTGTATTGAGCACGTTGGGGGAAATTTTCCTTTTTTTGGCGGACTTACTTAGGATCAGTGTTGGGCATTAATCAATTATTTTTTCAATTGCCTTTTTAATTGATTAAAAAAGTAATTGCAATTAAATTAATTGCAATTAAACTATTAATCGTACTTTGTAATTAATTTAATTATATTAATGTACGTTAATCTCTTTTCACAATTAAAATAATTGCAATTTTTAAATTGTTTTATGAAACAATTAAAACTAACAATTAACTTAATGTATCAATAGGTACAGCGCAGCGTACAGAGTTCAAAGTATTTTTCGAATTCGTATTTTCGTTCAGTGTTGATTGCTCGCTCGCCGCGTGAACTATTCTCGTCTTGGCAAGTTTTTTCCACATGTAAATGTTTGTGTTTTAATTAAATGTTTTAAAATTGTGCAAATCATTGTTTTATAGTTTAACCTGTAACAGGGGAAATCAGAAAGAAGGACATAACAAGGGACGTAAGATCTCAGAGACAGCTCTGTTTATTATTATTTTTTTTTAATGGTGTAATTAAGATGCATTTCTGTAATTTCCCTCAGATGTTCTTCGGACTTTTACTAGTACGGAAAAAAAAAAATTTTAATTGAAATATACCTTTCTCGAGGATATTTTGCTGGAGGCATAAGATTTTTTGAGAAAAGTCATATACTGCAGTAAACAAACCGCCAGCTCAATCATTTCCAGCCGAGGACTGCAGTTTCGTGTTTATTAGCACTTATCAGCCCGGCATAGGAAATTGCCTTAGCTGCAGATGGAAAACCTCTTAACGAAGCCAAGAGTGCCAAACAAACTGTTAGCCAATATAGAATTAGCGCAGTTCAGACGAGTGACCGAAGCAATAGTTCGGTTCAACTCGAGTATTTCATATATTTCTGCTTTAGTCCTGGCTATTGGGCGGTCATTAACTGAAAGTAATTGATTTTTTATTGATAATTTATTTGCTGCTAACATGTGTATTTAAATAGTTAGATAGTAATATGTTACCCGTTTAGCGTCCACGTCCCAGGTAGACCTGTCGTCTGTAGAATATATTGTACGAAACCAGTAATTTTTTTCTGAGTTAGTTTTTAATTAAAATTCACAGAACAATCGACAATTGTTAATTGTAGTAAACTACAATTAACAATTAATTAATTGTTAACTGTGGTAAACTACAACTAACAATCAATTGTTAACTGTAGTAAACTACAATTAACAATTAATTAATTGTTAATTGAACTGTGGTAAACTACAACTAACAATTAATTAATTGTTAATTGTATTTTTTCCACAATTACAATTGATCAATTGTTAGTTGTTGTGGTTACGTTTACCAATTAATCAATTGTTAATCTTTAATTGTCAATGCAATTAAAATTGCCCAACTCTGCTTGGGATGATGTGCTGCACTTATGGCAGTTGTCGAATGCATAGAAAAAAGGAATACCGGGTAAACTTTATCAGACGACTCGATTGAGGATTTGGCAATGGGCCACAAAAACCATCGTGTTTCTTAAAGCAAAACTTTTAAATAATTGCAGCGCCGTGTTTTTGTTGTTGTTGAGAAACTTAAGGGATATTGGGGTGTTCAGTTAAACTCAGTGAAAAGCTCAGGAACTTCTACTTGTGAAGTGCATGCGTTATTGATTCACCAAGATTTTAATTGTAACCTTGCCTGTTGGTGTAGCCCTTGCATGTTGGTGAACTTTTTATTTTTATCTTTTTTAAGTTGTAAATGAAATGTAAAAACTTTCTGCTACTGCTTGAAAAATCTGTACAGTATCCCCCCCCCCCCCCAGTAATAAGAATGTATTTTAATTTCGACACTGCCATGCTTTTTGTAATTTTTACATAGTTTTTTTTAAACCTTTGCAGAGTTCGCACACTTACCCCGACAAATAGGGGAGGGTAGAGCACAGTGAAACGAAGGTATTTTTTAAATTTTTTAATTATAATCGCGAAATGATGCGAGGGGTACCCATGAATCTACAGCAATTGGCCGGGTGGATTCTTGGATATGAAGTTGTTGCTTGTGTTTGCAATCAAATGATCGGTTTTTTTTACTGATTTGAGGCACGATTTTTTTTTTTTTTTTTTGAGCAATCACGATTGCTTATTGTTCTCACTTGACTGTTTTGATGTCCTATGATTTTTACCCCCCCCCCCCCGCCTCCCTTTGCAGCATCACCGTCGGCCGGCCGCCTCCCGATGCTGATCCTCTAGCGAAAACAGTCTCCAGGTTAAGTCACTTACTAGCCTAGACTTACACATACACCTACACACACAAACATGTACACACACGCATACATACAGACACATACGCACACAAACACGTACACAGACACCTGCACATACACACACATACACACACTTACCCACACATACACATACCCCCACGCACAAACATACCCCCCCCCCCACACACAAACAAACACTCACGCCTACATACCCACACTCGTGATTGCGAAAAACATAATTTGAATTCAAGATGTCAAAGTTCAAATTAATTTTTTTTGACCTTTGCATGCATTGATTAATGGTATTCTCTTTCATGAAATAAAATTAGCCATTTGATCACTTTCATTGTTCTACATTTGTAGCTAATTATCCTTAAAACACTTAGGATAGGCTTTAAGGGAACTCCTTAAATTGTTGAATTAGAAAAAAAAAACGAAGTGCGGTACAGTGAGACAGTCTCAGTGTGCCGCATCCTGAACTGATTCGAAAAGAATGTTTTTTTTTTTTTTAAATTTATTTTATGATCTAAGTTTTTAACCTGCTGTTTATTTACTTTGCACGCATTTTTACCTAATTAAAAATGCAAATTAAACCACTTAACATGAAAAAATGGACATTTTCTGACGATCCCATGAAAAATTCATTTGCAACTTTCCGTCTGATTCCAAATGACACTTCAGATAAAGTAGATCATAATAATCTGTAAAAGTTAGATAAAACTGCTGCAAAAGAGCCCTCTTGCACTAATGTAGCAGTGAGTGTTTTCTTAGGGAGAGGATATCCAAAAACCGAAGAGAGAAAAAGTTGAGTAATAAAGAAGAGCATAAAAAGGGTAAAAAAGTCTTATTCCAAGTGATGCTCTTAGAAAACAAATTTTGAAAGAAGAAAACACAAAAATTGGAGAAATAAGAAAAATGTCAAAAATATAGAAAAAATGCAGACTTATTTGACACCCCTGATGAGGTAGTAAAAATTTAATGAGGCATCCGATATTTTATCAGATTATATTGACATGTGCGAAAATCTACCTTCTGGGTTTGAAGAGCTAGATCGAAGGACACTTGATGTTGTGATAGAATTTTCCATCAAACATTTTTTTTTTCTGCTGTAAATGTTCTAATAGTAGCTGATAACAATGGAGTTCGTACATTAGTTTTTTGCGCAGAAGTAAAACTATTTGGACTGTTTTATTTGACAGTTTTTACCAAATGTTGCATCCATTCCGAATAAAAGTATAAATTGTTGATTGCAGTTCCTACGAAAAGAAATGATAAAAAGCGAAATCAATCTTTTTGTGATTTAAAATTTTTTCTTTAGATGTACGATGAATTTTTTTTTTTCATAATGGTTTAGTTTTGATTTTAAACGTTAAACATATTATGTTTCAATCAAACACATACGCTGTCTCTCTGTGCCTTGTATGCTATTTTGTCCCATGCGTGTGGTACAGTGAGCTAAAATTTTGCGTTTCCTTTTTTAGTATTGTCTCATAAAAATTAAATAGTAATTCAATTTTTTGTGTATCATAAGTTTCTGCACTTAAGCTGCATTACAAATCCACCGTACAAGTTTTCTTATTGAATCAAAGTTTCCAAACTTCTTGAATTTTAAAATTTTCGTTGCACTGTACTCCACCCTCCCCTACCCCTTCACATACTAGTCCCGGTCTTCCCTACTATGTGAAAGAATTAAGTATTGCTTGAGAGCAAAAACTTCTACGCTGATTAGCTACATTATTATTTATATTTTTCAGTTTGATAATTTCTTAACATTTACATTTCATTTTAAAAAAAATACAGAAAAAAATCAATTTTTTGATGAAAATTATAAATTTTATGTCTAGTGTGGACTACCCAAATATTTTACCTTGGATAAATGTTTTTGTGCTACATGTGAGGCTATAGGGGCAACGTTTTATCAGCATGAAATTTTAAATTTCCAAAACACTTTTTTTTTTCGATTCGGCTTAGTACTGAAGTGCTGGTTTACATTTTCATGCACAAATTAATATGGGCTGTCGTTGTTAAACTTTTTTTACAATGGTTTTAACATAAAAAAGAAAAGCATAAGAGGTTGTGCTACTTGAAAAATAGACTTTCATATTTCGTGGGACATCCTACTGTGCTCATAAAACCATTATTTTCTTTTTCTTCCTCTCTCTCGCTCTCTCTCTCCCTCTCTGTACTCTAGTAAATACTATGTCATTGCGTGTACCGCGACTAGCTACAAAAAACTCGTATGATCTACTTTTATATTACATGGAAAAATTTTTATAAAAATTAGTTCATTGAATCAGAATATTCCTGCTTAATAACTGAACTTTCTCGATCACATTGAACAGTAAGTTGTAATCTTTTCAGGTTTCCACAATTCGAGAAAATTAATTAAACCCTCAATCGTGATTAGATCTTTAAGTTAATTTAAAAATAATTCGGCTTGTTCTCGTTTCTGAATGCAAAAATCTGTTTTAGGGGTTTATTTTTTTCCTCTTTAATTTTTATTCGTTCTCATAAAACATTCTTCGTCAGTTTTGAATTTTATTGATAGCGTAGATGATGGTTGTCCTGCATTCATTTCGTTATTAAATTTTTGTGTTTTTTTTATCTCTTATGTATATTTCTTCAGAATAGAAAAAAAGTAAATTAAAAAAGCATGTACTTCAACCATCAGTTTGCAAATAATAATAATAATAAAGTATGTATTTCTTTAATGAAATGATATATAATAATTTTTATTTATTTATTTTATTTATTTATTTATTGAATTAAAAATTAAGGATTTAAGTTGTAAAATGTATGATGTAATCATATGTACAGTTAAAAGGAACAAAATAACTGAAAAAAATTGTATCATCGAAAGCTTGGGTAATTATATCATAATATAAACTTTCAAACTACTTAGGAAATGATCCTTCAATATTTCATTCAGTTTTACGCTTTTTCTGAACAATCTGCTTTATTTTTACTCTGTACACTTTCGTACTACATTTTCAAGTTATGTTTTCAGAAAAACATTCCTTTATTGCTAACAAATTTATTCATCATTACTGGTACCCGCACGGCTTTGCCCGTAGTGAAAATTAAAAGGTCTTTTGGTTCGCCTGTATGTACATTGTACAAATAATGTATGGTGAATTTCTCGCCAATTGGCTTGCCCATGTTACGGTTTCACGTTATGATAACTTGGTAATTTACTCGTCTATCTTATGATAATTTTGCTTGAGAAAATGTTTTTAAAATTGGAATAGAAGAAGAACAAAATCTAATTTTCGAAAAATCGCTTTGAGGTGCACACCCCTATGCTACAAACTAATTTTTTGGCAAATTTCATGAAAATTGACCGAACGGTGTAAGCGCTATGCGCGTCACAGAGATCCTGACAGACAGAGATCCAGACTTTCAGCTTTATTATTAGTAAGCGATAGCTTCTTGTTGAAGGTAGGCTTTAAAAAAAAATCTCCGATTAATCGGCCGAATTTGATTAATTATGGCCGATTAATCGGTACTGCGGATTAATCGGCGCATTCTTAATTTCGATTTTAAAACTTTTCTGTTAACGGTCGAAAAAAATAGTTTTTTAACCGAATATGGTTGATGAATACTCGGTAGTGAACAGGACGTGCATTTGCCCCTTGTCAAGACACTGTTGTTGGGAACAATATTTTGTCGTCGTTAAATATTGTTGAAAAAGAAAACTAAAAGAAGTGATAGCCAGTTCTTAGTTCTCTAAGACACACAGTGCTTGAACTGATGTCATTCTTAAAAACTGATGCTGAATATTTTTTCGACAATAAAAATTTATTCCAGTCAAATTTTACAAAATATCTAATACAACTTATAGCACAAAAGGGGGACAACTATTATAACAGGAAGACATTTAACAGAGGTGAGCGAAAATCAAAAGTAATTGAGATTATTAATATTCTGCATTGCAGAAACTATAGTAGAATATATTATGAAAGCTTAAAATATCAGTTTCGTGACATTTTCAAACAAGCAAATCATGTGGGTCATTTATTCACTCATAGATCTCAGTTTAAAATCCATATCTTGAGTAACCCAGGCCTCCGAGAAGAGCATTGTTGAGGCCATTTCCGAGGTTAGCATATCAAAGTCCATTGTAATCCAGTCCGCCATATCCCAGTCCCAATTCATTGACGCCAACGATTCCTTCTGCTCCAAATCTGCTGACGCCAGCGATTCCTGGTGCTCCCAATCCGTTGACGCCAGCGATTCCTGGTGCTCCCCATCCGATGACGCCAGCGATTCCTGGTGCTCCCAATCCGTTGACGCCAACGATTCCTGGTGCTCCAAATCCGTTGAAACCAGCGACTTCTGGTGCTCCCAATCCGTTGACGCCAACGATTCCTGGTGCCCCCAATCCGTTGACGGTAGAGATTCCTGATGCTCCCAATGCGTTGACGCCAGCGATTCCTGATGCTCCCAATCCGTTAACGCCGACGAATCCTGGCGCAGCAAAGACAGCAGGTGCGCCCACAAGTCCGGCACCCAAGAGTCCGGCTTCAGGTCCGGCATATGGAGAAGAAGAGATCATCTTGACAGCAGCAGGGTCTTGATTGGCAGTTCCGGGTTCATTGGTCTTGACTTGAGCCCTGAATCCGGCATGGTCGGCAACGTAGTCTACCTGCCTATGGACGCCCCTTGCATCAGAGAATCCGTAGCTGCCCTTCACGCCACTGATTCCGTCTCCAACTTCCTCTCTGTATTGATCCCCATGTTTATCCTTTATATTGTATCCAAACTTGTATAGTTGAGGAGCATGGTGTTTAGGCTACAAATACATAAATTAACAAAAATTAAATTTTAAAATATGAAAAACTAGTCTAAAGAAGTCAGTAAGAAGTCTAGTCTGAAGAAGTAATTTCTTTTTACAGTTTTGTAGTTGAAGATTTTTTCCTCGTCAGATTTCAATTTATACAATCCTTATTCTTGAGCATTTTTACTGCTAAAAATTTGTTTTTATAGTACAAACTATCATTTTTTCAATATGTTTAAATGCTAACAATAAAGCTTTTTTTCTTGATTTTTCTCTCCATTTGATGTTTTTTAGACGGTAATTATTTTTCAATCAAACTTTTAAAATAATTAATGTTTTACTTACCAACGGTAACACAGATGCAACAGCAGCAGAAAAAATAGCAGCAGTGACAAAGACCTAGAGAAAATATATTAGCTTATCCAGAATAGAAGGTCGGTAATACAATGACTGAGACAAAATAAATTTTAAGGCATGCATTATAAACCATAAATTAAACACTCGTTTTGCTTAGAAAAGACAACATTTTCAAGTACCTCTGGAACGTATTTTTTCACTATCATTATCAGGGGTGGTCACAAAACATGATGGTCATGGTACCGATTGTGCCATCAACATTTTTTGGAGAATGTTTTTAGGGTTCTTAATTCCTCTTTTAGTGCATCGTTCTTGGGAATGTACCTAATTTAGCATTTGAAAACGGTTGTTTCTTGGTGATTACGGGAACGCATGTCGTTATTGTATTTATTCAGTTTTGGTCTCCTCATCTAAAGATATCTTGCTGGAAGAGTTTGAATGAAGGCTTTTAGGTAACTAAGCAATCTTTCAGGTTTCTTTTGTTATCCATGCACACAAAAGGCTTTAAGGGGAGTTGTTACCCCCTATATCGTCAATATTAGTTTGTCCAGGTTCATGTACCTTTTTTCTAAAAATCTATTAAAGATACAATTATGAAATTTTTTCTGTACCTTAAGTAGACTCTTTTCTCAATACTGAAGTAAAATTTTAGTGAAAAAAGCTTAGTTTTCTGTTTTAAATGTAATGGATAAATCACTGTATTTTTTTTCAAAAAATGCCATTTTGCAACACGAAATAAGCTCTATAAAAATATTTTTGGAATATGAGAAAAATTTTGCTTCAGCATATGCAATTAGATGTATGGAGTAGGTGGTAAAAATTTCAAAGCCTGACACAACGTAGTTTCTGAGAAAAAGAAACATTTTGTTTAAAAAATACCATTTCGAGATATTGCAATTTAAAGGGGAAAATCATACCTCATCAAAATAGGTTTACATTTTTTTAAAGCTTATTTTAACTTACTTCTAATATGAGCACTATGAACAAGTTTGTGTCATTAAAAAAAGGTATTGAAATGGAGTTTCAAATCAAAAGATCGAATTTTGGAAAGTATTTAGTATTAAGGGGAAGTTTACTCCCCTTAAATATATTGTGATGAGTAAAATAAATGCAGAAAATATACGAGTCAGTTGTTGAAATTTATAAAAATGGAAGTTGTTCTTGAGCTACTTTTGCGTGAAAAGCAAAAAGAGCGGCTATTGGTTTCAATTTTTCAATCCATAAGCTAATCTTAAATTAGACAAAATTTCTTCTTTAACAGGGCCGTAGAAACTAGGAACTGACTGCAGAATATCAATTGGATGAGTCATTTTTAAATGTCTCTTGAAAGAGAACAGAAATCGACTTATATCAGTCTAGCTGTGTCCAGGACCTTTTGCTGGTTGCCATTTTTTTTTTTTACTTTTTGTGTTTTGGAAAGATAGATTTAACTGCGAAGCCAGCAGAAAAGATGAATAAATAAAATAGCAATTTAAATGTAAGTTTTCAGATTTCGAACCTAAAATTTTTAAATAATATTACGAAAGGTTTTGCTAAAAAGAACTATTTAAATATCTTGACTATTTGCTATAACATCAGTTCTCATTTAAATATCTTGACTTTAAGGACTATGTTAATAATATTATAGAATGTAATGTCAATACCGAAAATTTGCTGCATTAGTTTTAAGAGAGAGTAAAGATGGAAATATCACATACCTTGCAAAGCATGATTGTTTAGATTTGATCAACGTTGATCGAATGATATTGGTTGCTGGCGTCCAGATGCTTTTATATTTCTCCAAAATGTTCCGATTTTTTTATTTCATAAAAATACTTAATCTTTTACGCTTGAAGTACTTATCTGATATCAGCACTCGGCTGAAATTCCTAGGCAATAAAATCCACTTATTGCGTATAATATATTTCAGCATTCTACAATCGAAATTTCTCGTTTCTGTTAAAAGAATTAAGACCTTTCTTTACTACTTTTTTTACTCTTTATTTTCAATGCTACAAATGTTATGACAAGCGTAATTTTAAACTCGTTCGTAAATGTTTTAGTAAGATAGAAAAAAAAAAACCTACTCTAAAAGGTGTTTAAAACGATCCAGCAAATTTCTTTTACGCATTAAAAATAAAAAATATGGCCCAAAAATTTAGTTAAGCGTATTTTAAAGCTTTTATATTAAATTTTTTTGAGGTGAAATGGAGAAAAGGGTAACTGGAATTAAAAAATATATTGTGATTAATACCTGGATAGTTTTTAATTATATTCAAAGTTTCAAACATTCTAAAGGTTTAAACAATTAAAAAAATATTTTCTTTGTCAACCATCTTATATTACATCCTTAGAAAGTTAGTTTTTATACAATTGATCTCTTTTACAGTTTTCATACAATCCTCCAAGAAGAAAGTCCCTCTTTAAATAAAATATTAGGAAGAATTTTCACATTTTTTAAAACATCTCCCAAAATAAGATAAATGTGCCAAAAAAAGGTCAACTTAAGGTTTATGGTCAAGTATCTCGTTCATTTAGGACTCAATTGGCTCCAAATTTTGCACATTTATCACATAATTCATGGAAGAAAAACAAAATAATTACATGTAAATATTTTAGTTTCAATTATGCTTTCAGAAATTTTTGAAAATAAAGACAATTTGGCCTTATTAGGAACACGGGTTCCTATTAAGACAAATTCTACCAAAAAGAAAAAAAATTATCAACTAAAAAAAAAATTTATCTTTACTAATAATAAAGGCTGAAAGTCTCTATGTCTGGATATCTCTCTGTCTGTCAGGATCTCTGTGACGCGCATAGCGCCTAGACCGTTCGGCCGAGTTTCATGATATTTTGCACAAAGTTAGTTTGTAGCATGGGGTGTACACCTCGAAGAGATTTTTCGAAAATTCGATGTGCTCATTTTTTAGTCCAATTTTAAGAACATTTTCCAGAGCAAAATTATCATAAGATGGACGAATAAATTATGAAATTATCATTACGGGGAACCGTAACATGGGCACAAGCCAATTGGCGAGAAAATCCACCATACATTATTTGTAAATATACAGGCGAATCAAAAGACCTTTTAATTTTCTGTTACGTGCAAAGCCGTGCGGGTACCACTAGTTGTTAATAAAAATGTATTAAACCATATTTGATAGAATCGAAACACTATAAAAAAGTATCATATTTTCTTCAATGGAAAGGATAAAGATCAATCGCCATATTCGGAGCACTGATAAGTTGTTATTTTCTGCTTCCACTCACTCCTGCCCACAGTTCGAGTATATTTGTGCAGCATGTGCAGCCTTGGATCATACTCTGCCCGATTCTTGGGGCCTTAATAAGGACAATAGAGTCCTTATAATGACGATCATGGCTTTATTGGGCGACAGATTACATTTCTGTGGTTTTCAAATCACAAGAAAAAATGACGGGATGACACGACATTGTTCCTTTTTTTTTTTTTTTTTGTTCTTTTTAATTCGTCAACTACATAAATTGGGTTTCCTAAAACAATTAACAACTTTTTTCATACTAGTAAACTACAGTGAGCCGACAGGTAATAAAATTTACTCTAAAAAAATCGGGCAATTTTGACAAGACTCCTTTGCAATAATTGTTGTTACACTTCGGTATGCTTGATAGCAAGCTACCTGTTCATGACGCTTTGTCATCAGTTGTGCTTTCTAATATGATAAAATCAAGATCTAGAGAGTTTTTCTACCCTACATAGAAAAATGGAAGTTTGGCATTACTGGTTTATTTCCATATTTGGAGCATCCATATTATGTTTCCTACTTTAATCCTGAATTAAAATACGAAATAGCGTTAGTTGCAAAATTTAAGATAAAACCTCAGTCTTCCTCATAGAACTTTTCAGGATCAGTATAATATTTATTCCCCTTGCGACTCCCCCCCCCCCTTAGCCTTTCGCAGACTCAGTTAAATCCTTCAAAATGGTATCTAGTTTTTTATGCGACACAATTAAGACGTGTATACACAGATAAGTTTGCTTTGTCACTAGGTGGTGAGCACTAAGGTTCTCATGATGCGAAATTACACTAAGAGTTTTAATTTAGCCGAGAGAATCCATGTCAAATAGGCAATTAGTTGAATCGAACGTGCCGAATAAACAAACGACATGGAAACTGACGATTTTCAGTATCTCGGAAATCCATCTATTGACCACTTAACCGTCGGTCTAAAGCTCGAAAAAGGTTGTTCGAAACAAACGCCTAACCACTACGCCACTCAACTAGCATACAGAAAAATACTAATTTTAAAAGATATTTCTTCCATCCTTATCCATGCGAATTTTCTGTTGAAAATATTTTTATTTGTTATGACATAAAAAGACAAATTTTGATTTATAATTAACATTCTTAAGTCGACCAAAAAGGCTGAGTTGATATTAAATATTTACCAAACTAACTGTATTTGAATAGGGTATTCCAACAATACAAACTTAATGTTAACAAAAATAAGATAACATGGTTTAAAAGTAATGTGTGGCTTAACATTGCTGGCACTAGGTAGAAGAGCTGAAAACATAAAATTTATAGGAAACAGAGATTGCACAAAACATTATAAACAACTCAAGATTTCTTCAATTTGCAACTTTTTGGGGAGTTAGACGCCAGTTTTCTTTTCAAACTTGTTTCTTATGTAAGCAATTAAAGACACTTAACGAAAAACACTTGCATTGAAAACGCTTGGTTAAAGCAGCCCATGCTTACCTTGTTTTCAACCAGTTTTGAGGTGGACTCGTCTCAGGCAGGGCGCCATCATTCCTGATTAGCACTATAACGCAAATGAAATGCTAACAAAACCAGTAGCAACAGTATTTTTCTGTCTCTTGGATTTGTACACAATAATTACTTTTCAAAGTTGGTACATTTTTTAAATGAAAAACAAATATTAACCTTTGCAGTGGAATTGAATTTGCGAGGAATAACGTTACAATACACGCAACTCGCAAAAAAACCGCAAATATTTTGCGAGTTTTTTTGTTTTTTTTTTCCAACTCAAATATTAACAAAATGCTGTCTCGTGTTTTGTGCAATAACTAAATGTAGTAATAACAGCGTTGTTATGCATAACAAACTTAAACTTCCGACATGTGTTTTGAGATTGCAAGATACCACTTTTCAGGGCAAAAGATGTCAGCGTATGAATGGATTGAAAGCCGAAATGTATAGATCAATTTTGGATGCAAACATATTGATGCTTCTTTTCCGTCGATTAAATTCATATCAAAATTGATCTTTCTTTCTCTGTTCATATAAATCAGGAAACATTTAAGCAGAGGTTCTGAAAGAGAGATTTGCTTAGAAAAGACTTTATTGGAAAGAACTTTCGATGTATAGTATTTGTAAAAACATTTTCAATTTCGTTATTTATTCATTTTTTTATTATTGTCTGTTTTTTATTTACTTTTTTTTTGTATAAAATAATATATTATTGACGTTTACAGGAACATTGAAGTATATATGAGGCAGTGAGAAGCAAAGGGATGCATGTAAGTGGCAAAATTAAAAATTTGGAGAGAACCAACACGCATGGTAAGTGAACCTCTTCTGTCTTGGGATAAAGACATAGTACCGGTTGCCCGGTTAGGTTCTAGTATACAGCATGATTTGGAAAAACTTAACTAATATTTAGAGAAACAATCTCTATTGAAAACTATTACTGACACTAAAACTTGACATTTGTGCGACCAAAACTCATGGAGATATTCCCTTTTAAAGTTTTAAGGGACCATACAGAAGATGAGATTGGAACTTATCGCCCTTTCAGAAGAATGACAGCTCGTCAAAGTAAGAAAAAAAAGGTATTTATACTTTTCATTGCTATTCAAAAATAAATGCAAATGTTATGCCGTGATACGCAAAAACACACTTCCAAACCTCGAACAATTGAAAAATCACACTCAATGCACACATATCATTTTAAACTATTGATAACCGCTATATTTCCCCCCAAAAGGTGTTATTGACGGCAAGTGAAAAGTAGTGTAAGTAACAAAACGCCGCGTTTCATATCTCGGTGAATATCGGTCGTACTAATTTCAAACTTTTCATGTTGGAGTTATTTTGCAATGAAGATTATTTTCATTATTTCCTTAAATATAAGTTAGGGGACCTGGGGCCCGTATAAAAACTTAAATTTTGTATTTTTTGACGTATTTTGATTTTTTCTTCTAACTTTCAATATCTTAACTGCATCTGATTTTGAACATTTTTGCAATTGGAAGTATACATCTAGGACTGACGGTTGCGAAAATAAAGGTCTTGCAGGTTAAAACGGAACACACTGTATAATGTATATATATGGAACACATGGTTGTGAATTGCTATTTTGCGTATTGTACAAAAAGCACTTTATTTCGTCTTTTGATATGGGTTCATTTACTGATTCACGATTGAAATTTCACGTCAAGGAAAAAATTTTCTGTAATTCAGATTTATAATCTGAGTGAAACACTAACTCTTTTTCAAAAAACTCTCTCTTGTTTATTAAATCAGATTAATATCCTCTTCAGCGCTTAAACACGATCTTCATTTCTAATTTGCATTTAAACGTAACTTTCCACACGATTTCCTTTTTCTTCGGCAGTAATGATTCGGTCATTCAACAGTGGATCTCACGCATGACGAAAATGCTTCCCTATCTTATTTATTAGCTTTCGCTGAAACATGTCAAAGCAAACGAATATCTAATATCTATTTCTTTTGTCTGATTGGCAAAGTTAAAGCGTGACTAATTGCATCAAAAAACAAATGTTACCTTTACATTTCAAATTCTTCTTTTTATTCGTGCTTGCAATATAGTTAATTCTTCTCAGTTTCTTCTCCACATAAAGTAGAATGCAAAATTCTGTTTTTGATTTTGTGTAACAAATTTTAGTTTGTTTGTTTTTAATGGGGATGTGTATTTAGTGCTGGATCTAGAGGGAGCAAGGCGGGGCAATTTTTACCTTTTTAAGTGGTGCATCTTAACTTTCGAAAAACAATCTCACGCGACTAATATCGAAAGCCCCTATTCTCATAAGTATCCGTGATTACAATTTTAAAAAAATATTATGTTTTCGAAAAGATTTCGTCAACATTTATTCACAAAATGCTATAACCTGACCACGGAGGGATGGTGGATTAACTGGAAGTGGAATCAGGCAACCTCATTTTGTAATTGGTAGGATCAGAGAAATCGGTTGTGCAGTAAAATTTTTACTGCTTGCGCGATCTCGCTCATCCTATCTTTTACGAACCGAAGTGGTCTTTCTCCGCTTTTACAGTTCATCCGCAACCTCTGCGACGCAGCTATACCACTTCTGTTTTCACTAAATATCGGAGAAAGCTTGGTACGAATATACACTTGAATCGTTTGCTACTCATAAAAGATGATATTTCCTTTTACTCCAATTTAATGTCATTTTCTCGTTATTGGCAGTTTTAATGTGATTCAATAGTTTACTCTCTAAATATCACCAGCAGTGGCCAAATTGAAACCAGATTTAAAAAATAAAAATTTGCCAAATTTGTCGCCAAGTTGGTGACAAAACTTGGCAACCAAAATACCATCAATGTAAGTAATAAATAGTATTTCATTGTTTCACTAACGCTATGTAAAACTGCGGACAATAGGCGATTGGTTAAGTTGCAGTGAGTTTGGGTGGAACTCACTGCAACTTGTGAATCAACTTGTGAAGAATTATTGCGAATCCGGAAGTTGAAGCCTCTGCGTGTGCTCGCTGGATTTTTCCTCCAAAATGTTCCAACTATCGTCCAGAAGTTGACACACAGAACGGAGGAAACGAGCTGATGTGTGCATCACATGACTTCCTTTTACTCCAATTTAATGTCATTTTCTCATTATTGGCAGTTTTAATGTGATTCAATAGTTTACTCTCTAAATATCAACAACAGTGGCCAAATTGAAACCAGATTTTAAAAAAGAAATCGCCAAGTTGGCGACAAAACTTGGCGACCAAAATACTGGCGATATATTGCCAAGTGTCCGCCAAATTATAACACCACTTGAGTTTACATCAAAATCAACAATGATTCCCCCCTCCCCAAAAAAGGGGCAAAAGACCCCTTTAGAAACACCCGAACGCAACCAAAAAGCGAGGTGCACAACTAGACCCCACTAGAAGTCTACGTACCAAATTTCAACTTTCTAGAACATTCCGTTCTTGAATTGAGCGACATACATACGCACGTACGCACATACATACAGACGTCACGAGAAAACTCGTTGTAATTAACTCGGGAATCGTCAAAATGGTTATTTCACGTGTCTATACGTTCTTAGGCACTTATCCACGTGTGGTCGAGTCGAAAAAAAAAATCAACATTTATTCGGTGGTGAGCTAAAAGGGAAATTTAGGTCGATTTTTGGGTGAAAATTTTTTTGCGAATACAATACTTCTTTTTTTGTAAAAGGAAGTGAAAATAATTTATACTGCAAGCTTTTGCATTTTGATATTAACTTATAAATTAAAAAATAAATAAATAAATAAATAAATAATAATCAATTTATATTCAGGTCATAAGAATAAACCAGAAAAACATGCATGAGAAGTTTTACGGAAACTTTCTGAGATATCATGCACGAAACACGAGAAATCGGTGAAACCGGCACCCGAGAAAAAGAAGCTCAAACAGCGGCTGTTAACATAAATCTCTAATGGGGGAGAGCTTACGCATTTTTACGATAACTTGAAACGCTTTTTGTGTATGGTAATAAATAAGGTATCAAATTGTTCAGAATCAAATTATGCATAACATATATTTTTTCCAGAAAACCGAAAATTTTGAAGGTTAAAAGTCCTTAGGCCCCTTGTATTCTTAAGGAATTAGAGCTTTGACTATCCGACGCGCTTTTAACTAAAACCTTGCTTAACCAATGTATGTTTCCTAAAATTTTATTTCTTAGTAAATAAACAGTATCGCTTCAAAGTCAAAGTATACAAATATTTATATTGTAGGAATCGAACTTTTTGTGTATTTCTATCACTTCCTCACAAGCCCATGTGCAAATTTCTTCAAATTTCTTTAAAATTCTGTCGAATTCTCAAACGTACAAATATTCAAGAGAAGCATCGCTTCATTTAGTAACATTATTTCTTTATTACGTATTAGTTGCGTCTCCGGCTTTGCACGGTCTATCTCAAAAGTAAAAGTTATGTCCAGTGACGCATGTTCAACAGTCTGTCTGAAATGAATTTAAATGAAAAACAGAGTACAATTTCCAGTCAGAATAAAGACAAGTCCCTAAAAATCCTCATTTATTTTTGGACATTAATCCCTAAAAAGTTTCGTTCGGATAAGAATATTTCGTAAAGAATTTTATATCTCCTTACTGTTTGACCATCGATTACATGGAAAGGCTGATATCCGGTTTATAGGCGGAAATGGACGTACCTATTAGTTTATGGGGATGTTAATTGGTTTCTTTTAGGTGTGCACTTTTGCCTCTCTATTATTTAACCTTTTAGTTTTGTAAAAATGAAAATTTGCTCACAGCAACATTTTTTAAATGTCAAGTATATTCGATCTATAATCTCACAACAAAAATTAATTGATTTATTTATTCACAACAAGTTTTGAGCTTGCCATTTTGCTTTTACGTTCCTGAACAAAATGAAAATATTGTATTTTCTTTTTGTTGTTTCCATGGTAACTATTTTGTTTCCCTTTATTTTATTTTTGAGAATGCAATAAAAATGAATAAAGCACTAGTGACATTATAATGCTCGTGCGTCAAAAAATCCCATCGTTATTTTCCCTTCTCCCCTGCTAGATTCATTCAGATGGAATAGTCTTTATTTGGCAGATTGCCGAATTACATACAACCCGTGGTCAAACAGTAAAAGCTCCAAATCCAGACAGCGTCTGGCGCTCGTGAGCTAACTCGATTGCTGCATCGATCCCTGCCGAGAATAAGAGCTGAGGGTATGTGAGTCGACAGAATTTTTTTCTTTTTCTTCAGAATTAAATTGGAGAAACATAGCTAAAAGGGATCATTAGAATAAGGGCCCTAGCTAGAGTCGGCTTTAGCTTGTGTCTTTAGAAAAATTGTGTTCTGGTTCAGAAGGTTTCCTATTAAATATGTAGAATGCAGAATTCTTTCTACATTATATGTAGATTACAAATTTCCATTTATTCAGCTAAGATTTCTCTAGCAAATTAAGCTATAGCAGTAATTCTATGGCCTTTTTTTTTTTTTTTTTTTTTTTTTTTTTTTGAAATACCATATTATACAGTAAGCCGCTACGTACTCTTGAACTAGCCAATATTATATGACGAAACTATTGCAAGGCGTAGGTAAACCAGAGGTAAACTGTTTAATTTATTGATATTATTTAATGATTTTTAATCTGGAAAAATGATTTTTTATGCGTACATGTATTACCGTGAATCTTAAATTCTGTAATATTACATAAAATATTGTAAATTAGAAGCAAAGTTTAGAAAACAAGTGAAGACAAGCCATAATTCAAGCACAGTAGCTACAATTTTAATGCATCAGTTTCATGATCCTTATTTCTGTTGCTAATAAATTTCTCTGAGCAGTATCATACTCTTTTTCATTGGATTAAAAACACAATGAGGTGAAACAATGTAACAAATATTTCTTTATTTTCTCTAAAGCACGAATAAATGGACAAAAGAAAAAAACATGAAGAAGAAAATCACAGAAATCACCAACAAAGCAAACATTTCTTTTCTGAGGTCAGACATAAAAGCATTAATCTTTAGTATGAATTCCTTCAGTAATCAGAACCCATATCTTGCGTATCCTATACCTCCGAGCAGAGCACTGTTGAGACCATATCCAAGGCCAGCATATCCAAGGTTATTGTACCCCAATCCTCCATATCCAAGGCCCAATCCGTTGACGCCAACGATGCCTGGTGCAGCTAAGACAGCAGGTGCACCTACAGGTCTGGCAGCCCAGATTCCGGCCTCAGGTCCAGCATATGGAGCAGAAGAGATTATCTTGACGGCAGCAGGGTCTTGATTGGCTGTTCCAGGCTCGTTAGTCTTGACTTGTGCCCTGAATCCGGCATGGTCGGCAGCGTAGTCCACCTGTCTGTGAACGCCCCTGGCATCAGAGAATCCGTAGCTGCCCTTCACGCCACTAGCTCCATCGCCCACCTCCTCTCTGTATTGATCTCCATTCTTATCCTTTATGTTGTATCCAAACTTGTATGGTTGAGGAGCATGGTGCATAGGCTGTAAAAGCAAACGACTTTATTAGCATTTTACACAATTGCGGAGTATTTCAAAAGAATTTTAGTGACTTTATGTTGTGTTTCATGATTTCTTACTCTAAAATTAAATACAATTTTTTATGAATGATTTCTTTTTATATATTTTGACTTAAATTCAATGTATTTGACGCCCAGTACTTTTCTCTGGAAAAATGATTATCCATGCTTTATTCATACTTTATGGCAAAACGTATTTAACACTACAGATATAATTTCGACAGTATTTTTTTCCTTTTTTTTCCCCATGGAACTTCCAACTTTTTATTCAAAGAAAATTGAAAAACAAAAAAAAACACTTACCAGTGGTAATAAAGCACCAGCTGCGGCAGAAAGAATAGCAGATACGACAAAAATCTAATAGAAAGAAATTAAAAAATGTTAGAAATTTCATTTTGCGTTTCTACACTTTTCATAATATTAACTAAAAAAAGTATGTTTCTAGCTCCATATACATGAATCAGTGACTCCTGCTGAAGATATTAATAAACTATTTGTCAGTGTTTTTCTGACAGCTTTTATGGTGAATTTATTTGCTTCCTTTTGCGAATTTAAATCCTAAAACCACAAAAAATTACCTTTAAAAGTAAATAAAGTTGACGATAAGACAAAAAATTGATTTTACATTATAACAATTATTTAGCATTAAAATATTGTCAATGCAAGAATTTTAACGCCAAAAAGAATTTAACACATAAAAAAATAATATAGACTTTGGTTTAGTTAAAATGTTTGAAATAATGTCTAAAGTGATCTACAAAACAATCTACACATAATTTACAGCTATTTGTGTGCTTTTGATTTTAAAGAAACTTTTATTTTTATCTTAATTTCAGTTACTGAGTTTAAGATGTAGTTATATATTAAGTAATGTGCAATTTTTATGAGATGCTATACAAAGAAGACTTTATTGCATTTAGAATTCAATAATTGAAAAAATTACCTTGCAAAACATGGTGAAATTGATCGATGAAGGTTGAACAATGCTCCTGTTAGAGCCCTGGAACTTTTATACCTAAAGGAAGTTTTTGCAATTTATTTTTAATTCACTAGAATGTTTGACCTTTTACGCTTGATGTAATCTCAGCACCTTACCAAAAATTCAGCGATAACAAAATCCAGTTAGATAAAAAAAATAGGCAACATTCCTCAAACAAGATTTCGAGCTTCCACTGATGCGGAATACATTTTTTTTCATTATTATTATTATTGTCCATAACTTTTCGTTTCAACTTCTTTAAAAATATTTCATTGATTATAAAAGAAAAAATAAGACGTTTTCGCAACTAAGTTAACAAATTTAACAAGATCCATACAACAGTTAACCCAGATGCTTAAATACAGGGAAACCCCGACTTTACGTTCCCCGAATCTACGTTTTCTTTCATTTACCGTTTTTGATCAGGTTCCATCATCTGTTCTGCTGCTATGTACAGTGATGGTAAAAAAATTGCATCACCCTCGCATTTTCATAACAATGGGACTATGTGAGAAGTTTTGGTCGACCGATTAACGATGAATGTAAGCGAAATTCTGCAAAACTTATAAACAAAACATTTAACAGCAGGAATCCGATCATTGTTCATGTAGATCGGGTCTGTTTCCGGACCAAGGCAAACTGCTGACCCCGTGTTCATTTTTCCATTTCTGAACCTGCGTGTGAGTTTAAAGAAAAAAAAATTACTCAACCTCGTGTCAAGTTAAGTCGAATGGCAGGATAAAGGTTGTTACTTACCAGTTCTACCCTATGGCACGGAGCTGAATCATCCTGGAAAATGACGTTCGGAACTGAAGTAAAGTGATCCCGGATAGTAGGAGTCAATTTCTCCTCGAAAACGCCAACATACACCCGAGCGTTTACGTGTTCCTTGCACAAAGTGAAAGCCCACCAACTCCTTGATCAGAAATACATCCCCAAATCATCTGGGATACGGGATGCTTGACTGTATGTTGAATACAGTCGGGATGATATTCCTCTTCTTTGCGGCACGGGTGATGCAATTTTTTTTACCACCACTGTATTTCCCGTATTTTGGGTTTTTTACCACGGTCTTTTGAGTAACGTAAAAGCGGGTTTTCCCTGTAGTTGTATGGCAGAAAAAGAAAAACAACTTTTTTTCTTCTTCTCCTTTTCTTTTATGTTATCAATTTACATTAAGTACAAATAACACCATGGATATTTTTTAAAAAAATCTTGTAACACAATTCAACTAAATTGATGTGAAAGTTTATCATCTCTTAAACTTGTACAAAATCATTGCTAACTAATGGTAGATATTGAAACATTTTTGAATAAATGATTTTCTACTATTGTTAACTCTATTCAAAACAAGGAGTAATAATTCTTGAAACCATTCTTTTTTCGTGTTAACATGTATCAGCGTTAGCTGCAGGCTCTAAAAATATTTGTAGAAGTTGACAAAACGATAGAGAAACAGAATTCAAATAGTATTGTAGAAGGAACTGTCAGCAGCAAGAATAAGGGAAATTGCTATCTATTTGCAATGGGCATTTCAAGGTTAAGAAAAAAATGAAGGTAACGGTAATTAAATAAAAGAATGAAAAAGGAGAAAAATAAAAGAATTATTATGCAAATTTCTACAATCGGGATTTTAAATAAAATGAAATCAATGGTAGAGTTTCTGGTTTGCGCGTAGTGGCAAAATTTTCGAAAATACGTTGTGGTAAACCTTACCTGGTAGCATTGTGAAGGTTGCGCAGATCCTAATCACAGCATTTCGACCATGCCCGGATAGGTTTGACTCAACTATAGATACTGCTTTAACCCTAACTAGTAGAGGAAACAACTTATGAAATAAAACGCACAGAATAGTACCTAGAATAATGAAAAGTATTAATATTATTTCTTTGCTTTTAGTAATGATAATAACAATAAAAGGAACGCATAGCTAAAAAATAAAAATGGAAACAAAAATTAATGTGCCCAATTGAAAATTACGCGAATGAAAAGTTTTGATGAAATTTGTGTTACGCCATATTTATTATAGGCCAGGTGGTTATAATTTTGAAGAACAAATGATATAAATGTTGCAAAAATATTGAAATTAAAATAAAATACGCTTTCTACGAGTTGAACCAAAAAAGTACAATATCAAAATGTGTTAATACAGTGATCCTTCACTTTTAGCCTAGTTTCCCCGCAAACATTTTCAAAAAAGAAAAGAAACCATAAAAACAATAAACAAGGTCAAAAATATATTCAGTAATAAATTAATTATCGAAAAGTTTAAATTGGAAAGTAAGTTTTTGAGATAAGGAATTGTGTGTCTGACAGGCTGTCTTCCTTCCCTCCCACCCCCCACCCCCCAATTACTTTTGAGAGAATTGTCTGATTCGAACAAACTTTTTTTTTTTTTTTCAAATATCTCGGTGAGGACACCTTATTCCCGCATTTCTCTTTTTGATCTTAACAACTTTCCTTTCAATTTTGTACAGTTCAACAATTATTAACATTAACACCTGTGGGATAGTTTAAGGTAAATAGAAATCCTAAATATAAAGGAAGATTTGTTTCAAAAGAACTTTGTTGAAAAAAGCTCTTGATAAAGAAGATGCATATAAAAGATCTTTTTGATTTAAACAATTTTTCGTTAAGTTTCAAACAGTTCAAAAAATCTTAGCACTAGTGCCTGCGGGGAAACTTAAGGTGAATATAAATTCCAAACTTAAAGGCAGATTTGCTTCAAACCAACTTTGTTTGAAAAGTCTCTTGATAGAAAACGTGTATAGAAAAGGTTTTTTACCATTAAGTGTTTTTAAGGTTATTTTTTTCAACAGTTCAATAAGAACAACACAAAACATTTTTTGGCACCAAACATTTAAAAACATTGGTCAAAATCTGAATACATTCTCAATTTTTTGTTGTAAGAAATAGAAAAAGAAATGTTATAATGTAAAAATTTGAAATACATCTCATAGATTTAACATTGACGCCAGTCAGAGATAAATATGACTGAATCAAAATGAAATGAATGCGAAGCACAATTTTTTTACCAGGGATGCGGAGTCGGTGGAAAAATAACCAACTCCCGATTCCGACTTCTAGAATTTTATGTCCGTCGATTCCGATTCCAAATCTGCACCCTAATAAAAGTTCGTCTCCGACTCTACGACTACAACTCTGACACCACAGCCTTGGTAGAAATGCAGACTCGGTCGGAAAACGGCCGACTGCGACTCTTGGAATAATAAAACCTTCTGCTCCTAAGCCTGACTCCTACACCTTTATCCCAAAATCAATCCGACTCAAACTCGGCAAAGTTGCGAAATTTGAGAGAAAAAGGCCGACTGGGATTCCGAATCAAATTTTAAACTTTCCGCTTTCGATTCCGATTCCGACTTCTTTACCCAATGAGAGCAGTTCCAACTCCCTGACATTGATTTCGATTCAGAATCCTGTGAACTAAAGATTGTTGATATGATTTGCTTTTCTAAATTCTGAAGTTGTATTTTATTTATTTTAATTTTGACATCGGGAAATAAAATGAGAAATCGGAGTCCTTTATGTTTTAACAGAGGGAGCTGCGCAGACGATTTTCTTTCTTTCTTTTTTATGAAAATGAATATTTTATTTCTTTTCTTGAGAACATTAGTATTTGTGTGTGTGTGTTTTTATTTATTTATTTTTATTTATTTTATTTATTTTTATTGACCGGGGAAAATATAAACGGAAGAAAGAGCTAATGAAACTTTTATTTTGATAAAGTGTATTTACGAGTAATTTGAGATTTATATTTATTTATTTATTTATTGAATGCGATTAATGATTGTGTTTTCCTGGAAAAAATAAATTAGCTGCTTTGTTTAGAAGTTGCTACTACTTTATTTGTTCGTTTATCTATTTATTTATTTATTTTACGTATCCATTTCAACAAATGAGCAAGGCATATTCAGCTTCTAGAAATTAACTTAGACAGTTAAAAAGATTTGTTTGACAAATTTGCAGTCTAATTAAGAGAATATTGATTAGATGTTGTAAAGTCGATGCTGGTGTATGAGGAGGTAGGCTCGTTCAGTTCTGCGAGGAACTTCTTATTCCTTACTCCAATACTAAAGTATTTTTAAAAAAATAATGATATTTCATTATGACTGGTTAATTTTTTTCATTCGTAATAAACTGACGGTACTTTTCGTCACACGAACGCTCGCGGGGGGGCTCCGTAGGCCCGGAGTGGCTATTTCAGTAAATTAAGTTTGCAAAATAAAAAAAAAATTGTGTTTTCAACACTGAATTATAAATAGATAAACAGCCTCTAAAATATGTTTTAAAAAGTAAGGTTTAAGAAAGTTTTATAATACATGAATCTAAATCTTCTTCTAAGCGTTACTGATGATCGCTTTACTGTTCTGTGTCAACTTCTTCATCATCTTCATTGAGGGAGTTCTCATCAGTTGAAACCTCAACCAACAAGGTCTGCAACCTCTTCATTTCATCTTTGTAGCTTAAATAGCGATGCATTTCACAACCTCTTCCTTTACGTTCACAATCTGAAATGAAAAGCGTGAGCGCTCGCTCCGGGCCTCTGATGCCCGAACCGGAATTTTTTGGGGAAAAGGGGGAATGTACATTCCTGAAAAGCATATGGTCAGTATGTAGATCACTTCGAACGCAGCTACTGTGGACCTCATTCATTTCCGTTGAAGGGGTGATTTTTAGCAGCGTAGTTTTGTAATGACCGGTCCTGAGAGGCCCGATGCGAGTTCTCCCGGGGAAATTATAAAGATTCATCACTATATATTATACCATTAATACTTCACCACGCACCAATTATGTAAAATAGTCTCGTGCCAGTATTGTGAAATGCAAGATCATTTAACTTAAGTTTTAAACAATAATTTTTACGTTTTCGAAACTTTTAAGATCTGCCACCATTGTCCACAGTGGGCAATATAACACAGCATAACTTGATTATGGGGTAATTCGATGCAGGACTCACACCACAAGGGGAAACTATTATGATATCTGAAACAAATGAAGCCGAAAACTTATTTAAATCTGCAATTTATTATCTTTACACTGTACATTGGTATTAAAATTATTATTTTATTCTAGTCTTCGCAACTTAATTCATCTTATTCCGTCAATAAGCTGTAAAAAGTGCCTCTCACTACTTTTATTTTGTAATATTTAGGAAAATCAATTTCTTTGTTTTGCTCATGTTTGAAACATTTTTAATGTAATTATAGTTCTTGAAAATTCAAGCATTGGATAGAAATAAAAAAATTATTAAAATCTACAATTTAACAATTCTGGAAAACAGTTATCAATGTGACTCACTCTATAGACCGAATTAACAACTCGCACTACAGCTCACATTTTTTTTTTTTTTTTTTTTTGTAAGAGCGGGGCGGTCATTCCAAGCTCGTCAGCTTGCGAGATCGAGATTTTCGCTCACGTGATCGGTTGTGACGTAGAAATGTCCTCAAAGTAGCATTTTAATCTACTCGAACCCTAGCTTGCGGCTAGGTTCGAGTAGATTAGAAAACTACTTTGCGACATTTCTACATCACAAACGATCACGTGAGCGAAAATCTCGATCTCGCAAGCTGACGAGCTTGGAATGACCGCCTAGTTCTTTCTCTGAACTATTCATTCAGCTATTACATTATTTTTGAAAAATAAGACAAACACTTCTGAGGGAACATTTTCGTCATGAAAGTTAGGAAAAATACATGTGCGTCAATTTCTTACCCCATGAAAATACACCAAATAAAAAGCACAATGTAAGCTCAAAATATGCAATAAAAATGAACTGAGATACCCTCATTTCAAGAACAAATTCAATGCAAAATGTACTATTTAAGCTTGCAAAATAAAGATTGTATTCAAAGAGTTTGGACACTTCTCCTAAGTATTTGTAAAGTTTTTATTTTAAAGCATTTCGAAATTTTCCAGTGGCATACATAACACGGAATCAACTTGTGATGAGTTGATACCTATAGAAATTCGCTGAACATCGCCCAATTCATCTTAGTTAATGCTTATATCCTTTTTTTCTGATGCTTATATCCTTTCTTGTTTTGTCTGCTAAACTTTTTTTTTTTTTTTTTTTTTTTGAGTAATAACGAATTGTATATAGTCCTCATTTGAGCCATTCCATTTCAGATCAGGCAGGGCCTGTCACATGACCATCACCGATCTTTTTGAAAAAATTACAGTAGTTACAACTAATGGGCATATGAAATATCCCAAAAGGATTTTGCAAGAAAAATTTTTTTTTTCTCTAGTTACAGCCTAACAAAATTCTGCAGAAAATCGGCCATTTTGAAAAAAAACAGCATAACACTCGATTTGAAACGGACACTATTTCAAAAGTATTTAACCTATTTGAATAATTTATTTTCTACAAATAAACAAAGATCTATATATCATCTAAATATAGTTTTCGAAAATTTAGTTAGGTTTTTTGATTTTGAAAAAAAATAATTTTTGTGGTGGAAAAACTGCATTTTTACCGATTTTATGATTTTTTTTCTTATGAAAAAGTTTTTTTTTCTAAAAGAAGATGGCAGTCTAAAGCCCTTATATGATAGTTTCATAGCATATTTTATTGTAATATTTAGATGCATACACCTGTGGATATCGAAATCAAAATTTTGAAAAATTTCAAAAATTAACGATTTTTTGAAGTGCAATTACTCAAAAAACCCATTTTTTTTAATTCTGAAAACTGGCTCATTTGACGCCCATATTGTGCTTAACAAGCTGATGCCAATCAAATCCGGTATTTTTTCCGTATAACTTTATATGATTTTTTAAAGGTGATCTTATGATTATGATGTACATGGTAAAAATTATTTTTTCTGATATCTTTAGTAATTCAAAGTTTAATTGTCGACACCAACTAATTAAAATAGCGATGTACTGAAATGATAATGACTAAAATATAAATGAATTTTATACCATTTACTAAAACGTAATGTGAAAAATGTTCTTCAAACAATTTATTTTGCAATAAGCTCTTGAAATAGTCTATTTTTAAATTGTTTACAAGTTGCACAAGTTAAATATTTATATGGTTGTTACACCATATAGTTATTTAATTTTTTTGCTGCCAATAGTTTCTCTTTAAATAGTAATTTTTAAGCTTTCACCTGCACCCCTATCCCAAGAAAAATTGTGCTTACAAAATAATACAAATGTATGTATTTTTCTCAAGTGAAAAGCATTTACTTTCAAGTTTGGCTGCTTGTAACAATTTATTTTAAAATCATCTGATGGGAAACTCATTTTCATACCTTATTTTTGAAACTGGCAACAAAAATTGTTTTTATTGCTTATAAATAGTTCTATAGTGTCAATCAAAGAGTTAAACAGCAAACACGTTTTGGTATCTTTTATCTGTATTTATAGTTTCAAATAGTAAGTTATTTTGTTCAAACATTTAAAATAGATTGTAAATATTGTTTTTAACAAGTCTCTGGCTTTTATAAGGCTTATTCATGTCTGCCTTGTATAGTAGAACGAGGAAAAAATGTGCGGACTACGCTAACAGACACAAAAAAGTTGTGTACGGCTCAGAATATGTTAAATTATTTATTGTTGGCGATTTAACTGAAAAAATTGAAAAAGTTTTTAGTCCTTCTGTTTCTGTGAACACGGATGACAGCTTATGCTTTAACTGCATAACATTCTACAAAAAAAAGTTTTTGGACGTTGAAAAGGTGCCTCAGGAAGAAATTCCATCTTTTGATGACAATGATTCATTTATTCCAAAAACGGATGTAGTAGATGCTTTAAATTTGAGTATTAAAACTGTTAATGCTGACATGTCTCCACTGAAACACCCTTCGCTAATTAGATCAGAGAGAAGGGAAACTTATGTACAGAAAAAAAAGCTAAAATTAGAGAAAACATTCATACAATCAACTTTAAGCCAGATAAAAAAGGTGTATGAGGTCAATACTGTTCATGAGCCTACCCTTCAAGAGAATGGGTGTTTTAATTGTGAAGAGTGGTTTCATAATATGGATACTGCCCTGCTTAGCTGTGAACAGAAGGAAAAAGTTCAATTACTCACTTTATTGCCAGACAAATGTTAGTAAAAAGGAAATACAAGAAAAACTACCGAGTGTATCAAAATACCTCATTGATGAATCCAGAAAAATTAAAAAAACGAAAGGAGTTTATGCAAAACCTGATCCCTATGTTGGCCAAGCCTTGTCTGTTGAAACTTTGAATATTGCTTTATCATATTACTTAGAGGATAAGAAATGCTGCACCAGAGATAGTCCGAATAAGAATGATGTAATTTGTTAAAAATGATGACAGTGAGAAAAATTAAGAAAGTAAAGCGTTTTATGACACGCTCCATTAAAGAAACATA